>NC_080671.1:89917869-90160369 GCF_030247195.1 Topomyia yanbarensis
GAAAAAGCTAAAAAAATTATTAGCTTCAAACATTTGCAGAATTCATAAGTTACATAATAAAAACAAATTTTACAAATGAAATTCCGGTGAGATCATGCGAAAACGCAACTTTTATTATTTAACGCTTTTTCCACATATATAAAAAAAACTATTATATATGTGGAAAAATCGTTAAATAATAAAAGTTGCGTTTTTGCATGATCTCACCGGAATTTTATTTGTAAAATTTGTTTTTATTGTGTGACTTATGAATTCTGTAAATGTTAGAAGCTAATAATGATCAAAGATTGAAAAATGTTGAATTTTCTTAAATTTTTAAAATTTATAAAACTTATAAAATTTATAAAAATATTTTCTAAAGTTCAAAAACTCATAACTTGAAAAAATATCATATTCAGCCAAAGCAAGAAATTCGTGCCAATGATTTTTAGTAAACGAATGCAAAAAAGGAGGGAACTAAAATTTTAGTAGTAAATTTGACGTGGCATAAGACGCATTCTGCAAATGTTAGAAGGAAATCATTTTTTTAAAGTAGCTCCGAAAACAATTTTTTTGATAACATAATTATATTAAGAAGATTGTGTCACAATTTCAGAATGGAACTCGTAGTATTTTACGAGATATTCCAATTATAACAGGCCTATAACTGGGCGTTTAATGTGAAATTGACTTGTTTTAAGTTCGAAATTGTAATATATCGCAAAGTATTTTGACATCCACTCCCAAACTTTTACACAAACTTTTTAACATGATTCTAAATATTCAAAGAAAATAATAAGTAAATAAAATTTCTTCCAACTTAAAAAAAATTCAATTTGTTTTTAATAATTGCACATTTCATAAGTTATATAACAAAAATAATTTTTTTAGATAAGATCATTTGAAAACGCAACTTATTTATTTAATATTTTGTTCATATATCGAATCGTTTCCGAGTTATCAGTGATTGAAAAATGTTCAATTTTAGAAACTTCAAAAGTTCAAAAACTAGTAATTTGAAAAAATTCATATTCAGTTAATTCAAAAAATACGTGTCGATTATTTTTGGCTAAAGAATGCAAGAAAATTTTTTGGAGGGTATTCAAATTGTGTTAAATCTTACGTGGAATGACCCATACATGTTGTATTCAAAAAATTTCAAATTCACTTTGGTGAAAGAGAAATAGAATTACCGAAGCTTTGAGATATCGTAGCAATGCAAAGGTTTTCTTTTTTCCTAAAATGTTAAACTAAAATTCGCAAAAATTTAAAAATATATGTATCTGCTTTAATTTTTTCACTACTAGTGATCTTTTGGGGAATATTTCATGCCAAATATAAGATTTTGTACATATAAGAACATAAAAACCCTTCTTACCATGAATCCGGTTTTATTGGATCCCAGTGAATTCTATCTAAAACAATTGCTACGCCGGTAACAAAATTGAATAACGTCTGCGCTTGTGGCAAATCAAGACAATCAACAATCTGCCAACGAAACTCACACGAGACTCACAAAATCCACTCCAGTTGCTAGGAACCTTCTCCGACAATTGTGTGATTTGTTTTTTTTTTTTTAAAATACAATAAATGGTTCGTTAAATTTTATGGACCATTTTTCCAGTTCCGCTATTATCTACAATTCAATTCCCACTGGGATCAACCCGGAAACTTTGAGCAGAACAAATCCAACAGCAACGGTGTCCGAGTCCCATACCCATATACTAAGCCTTTCCTTCTTCAATGGTTCTGCAATGAAGCCAAACTGTTGGAAAATGGCCACTGCCGTCGGTATTAGCATAAATTTTTCCGAACCCGAACTGTTTTGGGGGCAGGAGCTGGATGGGTTTTGCAGCAGATGTTTGCACATATTGCAGTGGAATTTCTTTGCCAAATGCTTGCACAAGAAAATGTTTTCCAGCTTAGATCTGATTCAATGACAAGATGTTTTATCCACATTTTCTTTCGTTTCGTTTCGTTTCAGGTGAGTAGCAACTATGTGTACGGTTCGGTATTCCTTGATGCGCTTTAGTTGCTCAGTTTCGGCACGTGCTTATCGATTGCGCGATTGCATGCATGGGACCCGACCCGGACTGTAATGTAATCGTGTTAAAGCGAATTATTTCCTGCAATAACGGGGGCTTCATGGTGGTGTAAATTGCTCGACGAATCCGTGGTAATTGTACCAGGTAAGCACCTTGCAGGGCAATATATCAGCATGATTCCGGTGGACCAGTCAGCTCTAATCCGTCGAACAATCTGCTGATCTGCATGATTGGCCCTTTCAGTGCAAACAACGCACTGCTCGGCTATCACATCCATCAATCATGGAACAGGGCTCACCATGTCTCGGTTATTAATCATAACCCGTACAATATATTATAATCCTTCGGCGAGGTGCACAATTCTTTAGGATTGTCATGCACAGCATTACTCTGGCATCGTTTGCTGTTCTCCTTCTCGAAACCCGTCCAAATGGTTGGCTTGTGAGATGTGTTCCTCTGCTGGATTCTTGCCGTCAAACGGAAAACTTTTAATCGCCGGAACATGCTACGAGAATCTGAAGCAATGCTTATACGTTCGTAGTTGTATTATAAGGATGCATGTGGCCCTGAGCATGCTATAGGTTAGAGAGAATCTTTTTTGTGATGAAAAAGCATCCTACCATTGAATATAGTGGTTTCACAGTTCATGGATGACTTAACTAGATTTGTGCATTGGCCATAACAGTTTTATGGTTAATCTTGGATTCTGCCGGGGCTGGCTTATGCGACTGGTATGATGAATGTCTGCATGCATTAAACTCTTCGCATGACGAGCAAGGCCAAATGGTAGCATGGTAAGTTGCATAGGCACAGCAAAGTACTATTGTCAAAGTATTCTGTCTTGCCACGATTTTTATACAGAGAACGGAAAGCTATTATCGACATTTCCTACAATCAGTGTACGTGAGCTCCCTCACTCACTCGTTCGGTCCGTTAGAGCTAGACATTTTTCACCATCATTTCATCCACCATGTTCAAAGGAATTTCACCGCCTTAGGCTAAACATTTCTACTCTGTTGAACCAAGGTTATCGCTATTAAAATGCACATATGTGCAACCTGCGCTTGAAGACCTGGGACAGGTCCAGTAATTTTCCTACAGCTATCATCACAAAACACTTCTCGCATACAATTTCTTCACCTGATTCCTAACTTGTTCATATCACGCCACACTACAATCCACTGGACGATACGGCCAATCACATTAGGGAGGATGGGACCTCAGCTCGCTCGTTGAGGTGCCGTTGAGTGCTATTTCGTTGCAATTTAGAATCCAGCTGCGATGCGATCCGGATCCGCTTTTCCTCGGAAGGAAAGAACAAACATTTACACTCACACGTGTGTAAGGTGGGAATCTATCACTTACAACCAGCCGCATCATTGGATTCCCGTCGGAAATCAAAGCTCCACTCGAGTCTACCATGCCAGTTTGGAACTCAGATCAAGTGGATGCGGAAACTGCAAGTTCAAAGATTTCTTCTGAAGTTACACATACGGACTCTCTTTCTCTCTCATTTCGGTGTCAAGTTTTATTGTGCAACTTTTCTTGACGCTTTGTTTGCTAAACCAGTTTGGGGCGAGAAGAATCGGGCAACAAAGTTGAGGGAAAAAGGTACGCAAGGTTTCTTTCAAGTGGATTTAAGATAACACGCTTGGTTCTGAGCTTGCACATCTCGTTGCTGTCATCATCGTCGTCGTCGTCGTCGGTGTTGTCGTTGGTGACGACGAATGTGTCATGCTTGCTCGTGGCTAATGGTGATACAGGAAAAGGATCCGGATTCAGGAGGAAGTAGAAAAAAACAGATAAGTGCTATTAGCCTGCTCCACATGCCGGGAACTGGCTCACATTTCTGCTGCAACTGGGATATTTCATCAGCAGGGAAGTGGGCAAAGGAAATGCGATTGAAGCACATACTGGCTAATGCAGTTATTGGATATTGAAGAATGCAATAGATAGTTCGTTTGCTGTTTCTATTAGCAACATAAATCAAGAATTTCTTTTCTGGAGACGAGAGAGAGTAACTGGAAATAACTGTGATTGGTTTGGTTTTCATCGCTAGGGTAAATTTTGTTGAAACTGAGATTAATGACAATTGTATTACTTTTTAAATAAATCCTGCGAACATCTGATTCAAAGTATTTGTAAGCTAAGGATGGTTTGCCAGATTTTGCATCCTACTTGCAATGGACAGTTACAAAGCCAGTTTTAGTCGTAACACTCCTATTTAATCTAGATCTAATACTATTCGGAGACCGTTTCATAAACGGTCACAGGAAAGCTCGAACGCATCGGAACACAAATATCGGTCCGTTACTTCCTTTCTTCGGTCGGAAACCGGAATATTCCTTTCCGGTTTCGGCCAACCATTTTTTTTAAGCACTGGGAAAGCATTTCCACATTAATCGCTGGCGAAGAGAAACTGAACAGCCGTTAAATTAATTCGGTTCACTGGAACCAGCCAAAGCAGTGATCCAGAAGGGTATGATCTAGCGAGCGTTGCGGGTGATTTGTCGAGTTTTTTGCTCCACTTCGCAGTTTATTCGAAAAGAGTTCGTAATTATTATGACGAAGACGAATGAAATGCAAGGTTAGTGACGAGTGGAATATTTCAAGAGACGATGGACAGATTTTGTTTTGTTGAATGTCGAAATATTACGTATTCTAGAAAATTTAAAAAATTTCCAAGATTTAAATCTTAATTATTTGTGATATTTCGACAGGTCCTAAAAGGTTAAACAAATAAAGAGGTAAAAAGGTTTGAAAAATGTTTTCAATGCTAAAAAGGTTTAATGAGGTATAAAAAAACTAATAAGTAAAAATATCAAAACTATTGAAAAAGCTTGAAAGATTTTTACAAGCTCAAAAACATGGAGAAATTTAAAAAAAAGATAACCCAAAAAGGGAAAAGATTTTTGTAATATTCTGACAATCCTAAAAAGTCTAAAAAAGTCATACAATACTTGAAAAGGTTTCTAATGCTAGAAATGGCATTAATTCTGAAACATGCTAAAAAAAAATGTGTGAAATATTGAAACGGTTACAATAACTCCACACATCGCTAAGAAGAAAATAACAACACTATTTTGTGCATGACTAACATAAGTAAGCATTGAAATTGCGTTCCAACTTCGTCTCATCAGTATCTGGCAGACCGATTTGGCCATCAGGTACAAGTGTTCACAGGCAAACAACTGGTCGCGAATGATGTCCCATAAGCACAAAAGTTCTGATTGCTAGTGGGATCATTGTGAAGTCGCATCATGACTCGCTCAGTTAACACGTTCCCCTTTACTATATTACTCCTGAAGGAGAGTACTGCATTGAAACTATGTTGTGATTCAACTTCTCGTTTTTTTGCTTCAATCGTTCGAATTATTTTTGGAATGTAGAAAACGACCGGATGACTTTTACGGTCTGGAAGAGGGCCGACCACAAAATATGACCATCGTCGATTCGAACGAAATTTTGAAGTTGTATTCGGTTTATGAATCTCCATTATTTTCTCTAATAATTGTAATATTTTGATACAAGAGCAATTTTTCAAAAGGGCGCAACCATTTTTACCCGCAATAATTTCAATTTTTTTTGTTCGATTACTGTATTTTATACAGCAAAACTTTCTGAGAACGAGTTTCAGGGAATGAATATTTATGTACGAAAAAATATACACTGAAAAAAATGTTGTGTCATTTTTTACAAAAACAAAAATTTGCGTTAAAAAATTGAAATTGCAAAAAACCCATTTTTTCTAATTTTTTATACTTTAGAAACAAAAACCTAAAGAGAGAAGAAATATTTTGAATGTAAAAAAGTTTTTTTAACAATAACTTTATACATGTGTTTAAATTTCATACTAATTGACATACAAAACTTTAATTTTATTACAGAATATAATTCGTAGTCTTATTTTAAATCAAAATGCATTTAACAAAAATTTTCCAAAATGCGATAGTTTTTGAGATATTTGGAATATTGTTCCAACAAAAACAGTTAATTCGTGTGATTATGTCCTTTTTAAAAATTATTGGCGCTACCCCATCATAAAATGTCAAAAATCTAATGCTTATCGTTTTAAAGACGCAAAGAAACATTTTCAGTGTATTTGGACCATGGAGAAGCTTTCAATAAAAAAGTTTTTAACAACAACTTTTGACATATTTTTATAATTCATACTATTTGCAGTCAAATATACAATTTTCTTTTGGAATATGATTCTACACGCTATTTTAAATCAAAATGTCAATTACAAAAATTTTCTGAAATGTTGTAGTTTTCGAGATATTTCAAATTTCGTTTTAACAACACGATTCTTTTGTTTTCTTACGACCTTTTCAGAAGTTATTCGCGTTTCTCCATAAACAATAAGTTTTTCAAAAGACCCACAACATTTCCTGTCTCTTTCTCTTTGACATCAAGGTGATATTGTAAACCATTTGAAAACTATACGAAAGCAACCAAAATATGACCGAACTATTTAATTTAATCATAAGAGCCTATGGTTGAATAGTATTTTTAATGTTTTCGTATAGCTTTCAAATGGTTTACAATATCACCTTGATGTCAAAGAGAAAGTTACAGGAAATGTTATGGGCCTTTTGAAAAACTTATTATTGTTTATGGAGAAACGCGAATAACTTCTGAAAAGGTCGTAAGACAACTAAAAAATTGTGTTGTTGAAACGAAATTTGAAATATTCCGAAAACTACTACATTTCAGAAAATTTTTGTGATTAGCATTTTCAAAAAGAAAATTTTATATTTGACTGCAAATAGTGTGAATTATAAAAATATGTGAAAAGTTGTTGTTAGGAAAACTTTTTTATTGAAAGCTTCTCTATGATCCAAATACACTGAAAAAGTTCCTTTTACGTCTTTAAAACGATAAACATTAGATTTTTGACATTTTATGATGGGGTAATGCGAATAACTTTGAAAAAGGGCATAATCACACGAACTAACTGTTTTTGTTGGAACAAAATTTCAAATATCTCGAAAACTATCGCATGTTGGAAGATTTTTGTTAAATACTTTTTGATTTAAAATGAGACTTAGAATTATATTCTGTAATAAAATTACTGTGTTGTATGTCAATTAGTATGAAATTTAAAAACATGTATAAATTTATTGCTTGAAAAAAATTATACAGATAAGTTTTCCATCATACAATCACATTCAAAATGTTTCTTTTCTCTTGTGGTTTTTATTGACAAAAATTTAAAAAAATAGAAAAAATGGGTTTTTTTACAATTTAAATTTTTACACAAATTTTTGTTTTTGTGAAAAATGACACAACATTTTTTTCAGTGTATATTTTTTTCGTACATAAATATTCATTCTCTGATTCGTTCTCGGAAAGTTTTGCTGTATAAAATACAGTAATCGAACAAAAAAATTTTGAAATGAATGCACGTAGAAATGTTTACGCCCTTATAAAAATATGCTCTTGAGTCAAAATAATCTTACTGATTGTGGAAAATGTTTAGTCTTCCATGCTGATGAAATGTGTAAAGTTTCATAGGAATATAAGACGGTCGGTCAGGATTTTAATTATTTCCGGACGGATCTTCCTGGAATTCCTCAAATGAGAACGGCTGTTCTATACTGCCCGACGTTTCGGCCACTGGTTTTGGCCTTTTTCAAGGGAAATATGTTGTCGTTCTTCGTCAAAACATCGTGTGCCACCCGCTCATCGTTGGCATACGAAGTTGTGACGAAGAATGATAACATATTTCCCTTGAAAAATGGTAAAACCAGCGGCCGAAACGTCGGGTAGCATACGAAAACCGTTCTTATTTTTAAACCGTAAAAATCGAAAATCCACTAAAAATTAGAATTATTATCTGAGACCATTCTTGCAAAGTTTCATAGCATAGCTGATTAACATCTCACGCCTGTAACTTTCTTTTAATTTGATTTCTTTTTATTTCTAAAAACTTTGAAGCCCATTTCATGAAAACCAATATTTTCAAAATTTCGTGCGCGATTGCAAAACACTATAAATGAAAGTAAAGCTCTTTTTTCAGATATTTTAATTGTGCATAGAGTAAACTGTAGTAAAAACCTCATTGTACAACGCATTTACTGCTAAAAAACTGATTAAATCCACCCAACAGTGAGATGAGACATTTCTTATACATATTACTGTTGGATCAATCAACAGTTTGTAGTACTCACGTGAAGTTGGCACCCAATTAGAAGTGAGATGAGCATAGTTTTGAGTCACGTGCGAATAAAATCTCAAATCAACTCAATAATTATGGTAAATCAAAAAAACGAATAAAATTTTAAAAAAAATAATTAAGCGAAAAAAATGTTATTAAATTCATTAAATGGGTCGAATGAATAATAAAAATCAAATTGGACAATAATAAAAAAGAGTTATCAAATTAATAGAATAATTTAAATTATTTCAAACCAACAAATTGGATGAAATGAATAAAAAGAAGAGAATTAAAATTAAAAAAATGGAGCGACTTAATAGTACAGATGAACTGAGGAACATTAGAATATAATAAAATTAATTAATAATAGGAATTCAGCGAAAAAATTCAACAAAATAATAAAATCAATAGAGCAAACCAAATGAATAATATGGATGAAATCAATAGTTTCATGCCCAACTTTCCGTTTTTCCTTAAAAGTGTTGGAGTGAAGAAACATGAAAAACCTGTTTTGATCAAGATAGGTGCTTTTCTAGGAGTGCTAGAAACTGCTTAATTTTAACCTTCCGATCCTCAATACACTTCTCTTGCAAAGTTTTCAATAGTTCAGTTGGGCGGAAAAGGTAGCTTAAGACAGTCTAAATCGATAAGATTTATTAACTTTAAAAAAAATAAGACGTCGAATATATGTCAAAATATAACTTTTCACTGATATCTGAAAATGTCTGGCAGCGCTGCTCCAGTGGAATCCAATCAGAACAATTACAATAACTTCAGTTCCACCGATAATTCTTCATCATGTTACCGCTCAAATAAAAGCGCGTGGCCACAGTTATTAGCCTTACGCTATTGTTACGAATTCTTGTCTAAAGCTAAGGTTATAGTTGCTTGATAATTTAATTAATAAAAACAAAAACAAAATTAAAATTATGATCAAATAAAAAAAGAAAAAAAGAAAACAATAAAATGACTCAATTAAAAAATAATGCGAAAACAGAAAAGGTTTAAAATTACTACGATAAATTAAATTGTGTAAAGTAAATATTCTGGATGAAACGAACAAAATGAATGACCGACAATAATTAATCAGATTAATAAAAAGAAGCAAGAGAATGAAATGCGTGGACTGAAAAAAATTAATATAATGCATAACATGAAAAAATGAATAAAATAAGTTAAATGAATGATGCGAATGAAATTCATGAAATAAACAAATTGATCAGAATGTATCCAATGAATGAAACAAATAAAAAAGATAAAATCAGCTTGAATTATTCATTCAATGAAAAAAGGATAGCTGACTTAAAAAATAGGTGCAATGAAATGATCACATATTTCAAATTAGTCGAATATTTAGGATGAATAAAGTAAACAAAACGATAAATCCATTAAATGAATGAACTGGAAAAAATGAGTATATGGAATGGAATAATAAATATAATGAATAAACCAGACTGCACAAATTTGAGAACCAAGGTATCAGAAAGTTATGAAGTATTTTTGAAAATCCAATTATCTGAAAAATAGGTAAATAATATAAAATAAACTTTCTAGAGCTTTCATTATTTTTTTGTTTCCACCTTTTCGTTTTCGTTCTTCTTTTCTTGGCTGCGTCGTTTATGATTATCTGGCCTTTCTACTTTATTGATAAGGCATAATTAGTCATCAGGAAATTGGATTGTTTAATTTGTTTTTCTCAAAAAATTGCACAGAATAGAATTTAAAGGCCCAATATTTTAACGCGTAATTGGACATAGTAAAATGAGATAAGATCGCATGTGCTTTCGAGCCTCTTAAACAGAGAGCGACAGAAAGAATACGATTCATGTACAGTAATCCTGTAAATAGTTTTCATTGTGTCTTGACTATGTTGGGGATAATATTTTTGTCGATAGTACAAGATTCAGTCGATTGCAATGCAGTATCTTTACCAGTCATCCTTGTAGCTTACGAATTGTTTCGTTCGGAATTCTCGTTCTGGAGATATGGGTTAATGAGTCCCATGACAAAGGAATAGTTCAAACTACCAGAATAAGTATTTGAATTCTTGGAAAAGCAAGTAACCATTGAAAGTGTCCCTGGTCATATAAACTGCTTTTGCGACCTGTACAGTCTTGAAATTACAAGTTTTTTTTATTTGCAAATTTGCTAAGCAAATCTAAAAATAATTAAAAAAGCACCACAAAATGCAAGTAAGCTATAAAAATGTACTAATATGTTTCAAAGAGTAAGGGTTTGGATTTCTATCATTTCTAAATTTGAAAATATAATAAACATCAACATAAAAAGACTTCCAAATAGAAATTTATGAATCCAAGATATATTTTAGATCCAAAACAATATACTTGCCTACATTTGTTCGATTATTGGCATTGTTATCTAGAAAACGACTGCCTATGGTCTAACATAAACTGACCAACTCTGACGAATAATCCGTACACTATTAACCCACCGGTAGTCGCGCTTGTGGCCCACTGAACGAGCAGCCTCTAAGACGATGTCGCTAGATTTTCAGAGCAGCGTTCACTCAGCGCACTAGCGCGACTGCCGGAAGGTTAAGTAACGAAGCGTAATCGTCCACCAATGTTTAGGCTTATGGTTCGCATAGCATATGGATTTTTTAAGAGTTAGTCAACTTAATCGGACACAACTTGAGCCAAATTTGTACATTTTTTGTTGTCCATGTAAGATATATTTGCATATAAAAAAGGGCTTTCACTTTTCAATATGAGGGGACACATTATATCTTTCTACCCTATAACTGACTATAACACACTGAACAACACTCCAACACATTATGTTACTTTCACCGTAACGCTCTTCGTTTTTTATGTCACAATTTATATCTGTCGCATTCGACTGGATTTTCTCGAGAGATGACCACACGAGATATCGTCGCTGTTGTGCTATCTTATGACAAGCGCCATTTAGAACATTCCGATAAAAACGATTTTTAATGTTTGAGATTGAATATCTTGAAACCTATAAATGTTATAAAAAACCAAAGAAGACAATTTATTCTTCTATCTATTCTCTACTAATCTCTCAAATATTGCGATGATCGGTTGACTATGTTGCGAGTTTTTACGATGAAAAGTCGAACTTACAGGTGCCATATACGTGTATTGATGGCAAAATTTGTATGACGTGTCATAATCGTGCATGAAAAAATTTCCATAGAAAAAATCATCAATTTTTAATTTTTATTCATATCTTTGTCTTCATTTTGTCTCTAAACAATCGGTGAGAAGCATTGAGGAATTGAGTCAGGGAATCTAGAGAAAATAGTTATTTTTGGTTACAGTGTTGCCAAATATGCTATATTACTAGTTTAAAACATAAACTGTGTTTTCTCACAACACGTGTATTTTTCTTTTAAAATTTTTTATGCCATTGTGTTCCTCAGACATTTTTACACATAAAAAACCTATTTTAATCCACCTAGCGGTGCAATTGTGCCTTTCTCAATCATGAATCACGAGAATGTGTGCGTTGTTTATATTCATTAAAAACTTTTAAATGCATATATTACATTTTATTATTATACAACACATGACAACTATATACAAGAAAATAAATCATTATTCTAGTTCTGAAATTTTGAAAAAGAAAAAACAGCCATGGTAATATTGAACTGAAAAAAGGTGCGAAATCGGCAAAGTCCCAAAAAGTCGATTTTTAGAAAAAATTTTTTTCGAGATAACAGAAAATCTCGACGTTTCATGCATTTTAAAGATGTTTGTCATCAAAAATACGAATTCGATTTCTGAAATTTAATGGGGTCCCCCCTTTGAAAAAAAATTAGAGTTCCGACTTATATGGGAATTTCATATGTGACCGGACGATTTAGTCTATATTTCCGGACCCATATAAGCGATCCGTACGAAATTTTATAGACATCTGTGGGGATACTATAGCTATCATTTGGGACTAAGTTTGTGAAAATCGGCCCAACCATTTTCGGGAAACTGATGTGAGTTCGTAAATTTTGAAAGATGGCCGCTTTTCCTGGGCACTTCCGGAACCGTCTATGGTGGTCAATGTAGTCAACGAAAGTTTGTTTGGCCGTCGGTGACCTAGAACAGCAAATTTAAGTTGTTTGAGAGACATTTTAGCGAAATTTTTACCTTTTTTGCTTTCATCGGAGTATCGGTTTGAATCACAATTTGCTATGTGATCGCACGCCACAACCTGTAACTCCGGAACCGGAAGTCGGATCGGGATGAAATTAAATAGCCATTTACGGCGATGCAATACCTTTCATTTGAGGCCAAGTTTAGTCGAATCGGTCTAGCCATCTCCGAGAAACCGATGTGACTGTTATTCTGAATTTAGATACTTCCGCCGGGGCTTCCGGAACCGATGATGGTGGCCAATGTGGCCAAATAGACTTTGAATGGATGTTAGTGACCTAATACTACAAATCGAAGCAGTTGTGGTCATATTTTGGAAAAATTTTCACCTTTATACATTCATTGCAGAATTTATTAAAATCGACATTTTCTGCGTGTTCGTACTCATCACCCTGTAATTCCGGAACCGGAAGTCGGATCCATTAGAAATTCAATAGCAGCCTATGGGAACGTTGCACCTTTCATTTGAGACTAAGTTTGTCAAAATCGGTTCAGCCATCTTTGAGAAAAACGAGTGACATTTTTGGTCACATACACACACACACACATACGCACATACACACACATACATACATACACACATACATGTGGGGCCTAAGAAAAATGTCCCACATGGGATGCCAGAGGGAGTGACAAAGGTACAATAGAGTGGCACGATTGAGAGTGAATCAGGTGATAGGGTGAGCACCCAAGTCAGCCTCACATGGATGGGTAGGGCGAGCACAAAAGTAAGCCTAGCAAGGAATGAGTAAGGTGAGCACACAAGTCAGCCTCGCATGGAACGTAAAAGGTGAGCACAAAAGTCAGCCTCATGTGGGAGTGTTTGAGAGTGAATCAAAGTGTGATTGAGAGAGCACCCAAGTAAGCCTCATACAGGATGTATGATCGCGCGAGTGAGAGTGAATGAGTACATTCAGTACAGCCATCCCCCCAGAAGTAATACCGAGAGGTAGTTCCTGGGAGGAATGATGGCGGAGCCCAATGGAGTTTAGTCGGTATTAATGGCTGGTCACCATTTGAGTCCGACACGCCCCCAGTGCACCCCGTGTGGTAGATTGGACCCTACCGTTAGCACGTGTACTGGGCTAGGACATAAAGGTCTTCTCCATTGTAAAAAAAAAAAAAAAATACACACATACATACACACACAGACATTTGCCGAACTCGACGAACTGAATCGAATGGTATATGTCACTCGGCCCTCCGGGCCTCCGTTAAAAAGTCGGTTTTCAGAGCAATTGCAATACCTTTCTATTGAGAAAGGCAAAACATCTAAAACTCCAATATAACTTGAGCAAATCCCTAGATACAGTGATTTGAAGCAAAATTGAACATAATGAGTAATGACAATTTCTCATTATGTTTCTCGCTCTATCTACGTAACCAAGAAGAATTTCAAAATTCTAAAAACGTCACTTTGTAGAGATTTTTCAGGCAAGTCATGTGGAATATCTAACTCAGTTTACCCCAAAATGGCGTTTGTCATAAGATAGCACAACAGCGACGATATGGCGATGAACGAATGCGGTTACAAACAGGCACAAGAAAATCTAATATTCTGAAATGATGACCATCATCATCATCATCAAACACCGAGAATCGCTTTCTGTCCAAATTCTTTACATTTTGCAGTTCATCTTCGAGTGACTTTTACTGCAAGGAAAATTGCCCTAGCCGTAGGAAATGCTATTATTTGTCATAATTTTACCATCATCCGTCCATGTGTCGTCTTGACATATGGGGAATGATTTTTTTTTGGTGTCTTCCGAATCAAGCACTAGTACTGACTGTCTCTCTATAGCAAAAATATCTAGGTTAGAACCATAAATCTGCAACTAGAAATATTGGCTTCCTTGTTGGACTCTGCCGCTGCAGCTATGATGATGTGATGCGATTTGAAAGGACATTCCAGCTCCAGGTTGTAGTTCTCCTGTCGGATTTAACCATATATATCCTATTTGTGCATGGTGGATTTTTTAAAGAACATCCAAAAGGACAGCTTCCTATGTTCCAGGAACTGAAGACAACCAGACAGTGATGGCGGAGGAAAGTGATTGCATTTTTCAACACTGTTTTCCTTTATATATAAATTGTATATTCGTTTGTCGTTTTCCAGTGCAACTGGTGTAAGCTATTTTTATAGTGTGTTATAGGGGCTGTGAGCCAGAAGAATTCTTAATGTAGTTAAACTTCGTTGCTGAAAAGTGTATACAACAGAAAACGCTAAAAAATTCTACAAACCCAAATAGTAACACCAAAACTGCTCTTAGACCAAGCAGACAAGCACTATCTCTATTAATTAGATCGTAGGAGGTGTTCTCATATGACAAACTAAGATATTGGAATATGAATCCAGTAAATAATATTTACACTAGTAAAGTTTTTTTTTATTAAATAACAAGTAAACAATCACGAAAAGTTTGCAAAGTGTACTGGAAAATATACAGTTAAACAGCCGTAACAAAGTATCGTTAGTATCGTTCCGACAGTAGAGATTATATCGATCGATATGACCTATAGTGACAGATAAGAAGCGTCTCTACTGCGATAGTTGTTCTATTCCACCAAATATGAAATGTTTCAATATGCGGAAGTTTACTTTGTACAGAAGAAATGAAGGATTTTTTTCCCGACAATTTCAACGGTATTCGAGTGGTGAGAATGCAGTTGAAATACTCCATTCCTTTCTTCGTGAGCTTACAACTTATTCTCAGACCACGTTGTGTGCTTATAACGACCAGTTTCGCACCTGCCAATACTGTGGAAACTCTATGATCTACGCTGCTTTTTGTGTGTTTCGAGGGACTCTGGTATAGCGGTCTTCTTTTTAAATATCTTAGAAATGAAATGTATAAGATTCGCTCCAACTTTGGAAACTTTTTCCGAGGCCCAAAGGGCCGAGACTCATATACCAATCGACTCACTTTGGACAATGTCTGTATATGTGCGTGTACGTATATACTGACATAATTGTCATGTAATTATTCATGAAACAAATCTTTTCCCCCTCTCTTGTATATAGAATCTTATTTCTAGTCTTAAGGTAGCTGTAAATTTTTTCTCTTTCATAAAAAATATTTCAACATTGTAACCTCCTAGTTTTAAGATATCCAAAATATAAAAACAAAAGAATTTGGCACCGCCAAGCTAATTAAACGAAATGAATAAAAATAAATAAATATTCTTATAAATGTGTATAATTTTATTATCTTAATAATTTTATTCATTTTCATTTTCATTTTATTCATTTTGTGGACTTTTTATGCTATTTATTTTATTCAATTCATACATTTAATTCATTTTATTGATTTCATTCATTTTATTTTTTATTCGTTTCTTTCATTCCATGAATTTTATTAATCTGGATAATTTTATTAATATTATGATTTTAATAAATTCAACCCAATACGGTTTTATTCCTATGCGATCAACTTCTACTTAGTATCCTACACCTCATTCATCATCAATTCATTGCAAGCAAGTATTCAAGTAGATGCCATATACAGCAAACGATAGTTTCATGCACTTAATCGAAAGGTTTGAGACATTCAGGTAGAGTAAAAATTTGAATAAGCCTAGATGACTGCCCTGTGGAACTCCTGAGCTTGCAGCAAATGGGTCGTGTTGTCGCCAATTTTTACAGTCATTTCACGTCCAGACAGGTACGAGTGGAGCCAATTAAAAAAAAGCCGCCAAATCCAAGTCCTTCTAGCTTGGAAATTGTTATCTGGTGATTGATTTTGTCGAAAGCTGCGAAGAAGCTTAGATATAATACTCTCTTCCGCATTCCTTTCGCCAGAACCAATTACGGCTATAATGAGCCGTTCGCGTGTATGTGTCTTCTATGCAATCGTTGTTCTGATGTTTCTGACGTTAACTTGTTACCAAGTGATTGTTCATTAATTCTTTGTCCAGTTCAATATCAGTGTTGTTATAATTTATCAATTGCATAATGTTGCTATTAATTGTAGAAATAAGCGCCGAGATGTATCATTTGGATGTTTGTAATCTGTTGATGCAAAAGATGAGGAGGTTTTATGCCTGCTGGAGAAAAAGTTTGAATGAATGAAACACAATTCCAGCGGTCTCCCGGCTCCAAAAATAAATAAATAAGTACATAAATAAATAATTTTAATAATATTATTATTTATATTCATCTTATAATTTTTATTCGTATTATTCATTTAGTTTTTGTTTTCATTTTATTTATTTTATGTAATTCATCCACCTAATTCATTTAATTCATTTTGCTCATTTTATGATTTATATAATTTTTATTCATTTTGTTTACTTTAATTCTTTTAGTAATTGTGTTAATTTTATTAATTTAATTAATGTAATTCATTAATACATTCAATCCATTTAATTTATTTTACTCATTTTATTCGTGTTAGTCATTTGATTGATTTTATTCGTTTTATTTATTTTAATTATTTATTCCAGTTCATACATTTTATTTAGTTTTTTTTTTTCATTTTATTAGTATTGTTAACTCTGATCAGTTTTCTTTTTTATTCATCGTAAAATAATTTTTTTCTATTCATTTTGTAACTATTTTTTGAAATTATCTAATTTTTCATTTAGTGAGCTGAACTACATTGATTTATATATTTTTTTCGTTTCATTTATATTTTTGAATTTGGTAATTTTTTTGATTTTTTTTTTGTTTTTATTAATTTCTTTTGAATTCATTCCTTTTATTGGTTTTCTATAATTTGTTCGGTTTATTCGAGAATTTATTCGTACGGGACTATAAACTAAGCATATCCCACCTCTAGTTGGGGGGCCTACTCCACGTGGATTCTGCACACTGATGAATGATCCAACGGTGATATGTGTAAGAAATGTCTCATCTCACTTCTAAAGTCGGTTTTTGTTTATTATTTATCTAGGTATGTTAGCTATTGGTTTGGGGTCACGCGGGAACATTGTTTGTCCGGCATTTGTTGTTTGGCTGACCATCTGTGGTGTATTAGCAGATTTCGAAGGTTGTTTGTTGGAGTTGGTTGTAGTAGATTAATTTTATTTAGTTGACTCGGCGTATGTCTTTCCGTAGTGTGCCGTCAGGTTACAGAACTGGCGCGTGGACATCTGCCCGGGATATGTGCAGAGGGTTCTTTCTATGTAGTTAACACCATGAGACGATTTGGTCTTGAAGGTCAAGTAAGACGGTGTAGGTTTCTCCAAGTGTCATTTAGGACGGATTCTACTTCTCCATACTTGGACATGAATCTTTTAATATAATCCGTACTAGTGTGGGGTGCCAAATAATGTAGGCGAATTTCCTTCAAATCATTGTGCATATACACGGGGATCTTAGTTTTGATATTTTCATATTCGACCTCGTGTTTCATGTTATTCTTCGCTGCGAAGTATTCTTCCTCGGCTAAGCAGTTTCACGTTATTAGTACCGCATGCCTTGTATGGTATAGCTGTATATGTGACACTTCTGTAAGTACAAGTTACATGTTTACCTTGATCCACAGTTCCACCTCGCGCACTGTAGGTCTCCTACGAGTCTGCGTAAAGTCACTCGTGATCGTTGTCTCCCGTAATGGGTGAAATTTATTTTTTGATCATTCATTGCACTGAGAATTGGGGTTAATTGGGACTAGTAAGTGACAAATATTACAACAGACTTTTGGTCCACTTTCACCCATTCTAGCGGATTTGGTTCTTGAAATCTTAGTAAAGATCGTCTCTGAAAATGTACGTTTCGAGCTCCATGTGATTAGGAAGTATGTAGACGATTTTATACTTTCATTGCCAAAAACACTGGAAAGCTACAACAGCTACAGCCCACATCTACAGGCCACAATAGAAGAAGAAAACGACCAAAAACTCCCCTTTCTGGATACTCTTGTCATTCGCAATTCCAATCAGACCGTCATCACCCAATGATATTCAAAACCGATCTCATCTGGACGATCTCTGAATTACTGAATTTCTAACCCAGTTAAGCAGGTGTCGTATAAGGATGACCAATAAAAATCGTATAAGCATACTTTTTTATCGGAATCGTATAATGGTATACCGTGGAGTTATGTTTTGGTTAGAAAATTGTAGTTCCAGATCTGACCGCATAGATGGCGCCAACACTAACTTTTCAACGAAGAGAGATAGAAATTAGGTTTCTTCTACAAAGTTGTAGAACAAGAATATTGCAGTAATTCTTCCAAACATCTCGATATTCTATCTCTCTCCGTTGAAAAGTTAGTGTTGGCGCCATCTATGCGGTCACAGATTGAACTAAAATTTTCTAACCAAAACATAACTCGTAGTATGTACTGCAATTCTTCCGAACATACTATTCAGCTAAATCTAACCATTAATCCACAAAAATGTTTAGTTTGTTAGAACCTAGTACTGATACACTATCATGCACTGCTAGGCCCCATGCAAAACTGACTCAAACATCACTTCGTTAAAAGTTTAATAACTCTTCCTATTGGAGTCGGATCGCTTTGCAATCTTCAACAAAGCAGTAGATAATAAAATTATCTTCTTAAGTTTCACTTTTGGTGATAATCTGATGTATACAGTGCCACCTAGCGGCGAAAATGTGAGCAAGAGGGTTTTCTCCATGTAAATTGTCGAAAAATCCCATACAAACTTCAAGCACGTTGGTCCGGTAGTTAGACTTGTCCGATTTGCTTCAAATTTGGAGCAAGTACTCCTGGTGGGACTAGAAATCGACTCAGGGGTGGGCCGAGTGAGTTTTCAAAAATTCATTATTTTTCTGGGCAGTCTAATGTATACGCACTATACACAATTTATCTTAACTAGTGCTTTGTAATGATTCTTTTACGATTCTCGTATATGAGTGCAAACTAAGTCACATAATGTATGAAAAGGATCGTTATTAGTATAGTAAACTGACACAATTACGACTACACAAATGGGTGTCGGTAATAGCTAAATTAATCCAAGCATTGTACGCCAAGAATCATAAAGCAAAGGGTGGTGGGGTTAATTTCAAATGAAATGCTTGATTGGAACCGACTTCAATTCAATCCCCAAAATAAAATATCAGTTCCGTTAAGTTTTCAACAAAATAAATAAATCAATACTATATGAAATGGGTAGTCCCAGTTATATGCTGATATTGCCTTCGATTCGTTCCCATACCAGATAGGTTGCATCGTGCCACAAATAGGAACATAGAGCCATGAAAATATAGGCAAGACTTTTAGATAATAGTTAAAATTATGAGTTTTTCTATGTGTTGTTTATGAACAGCTTAAGTTAATTTCAAGACTGCAGCAGATACTTGTGTTAACAGAACAAAAAATATAAAAAGCGTGGATGGTATTCACAGAACTCGAAATGTATTGAAGCTAATGTGTATCCTAAAGTAAAGTTTGAAAAAGTTAATATGAATGATTCAGACATTCTTTTGGTTATTTCTATGATTTGATAAATTTTGCAAACAATTTTACTAGGTATCTATCGACGAAAAATCTTTATTAAGAAATAAAAATAATACCAACGGGGGTTTTAAGCCAACTTGTATCTATGTTTCATAGGAGCGTAGCAAAAGTTTTTAATTTATTTAATTAATTACAATTTATTTGAAATATAATGTGACATTATACTCCATGGTTTTGGCGAAGATTTATTGCTTCTTTACTATAATGGAGTAAATGATCGAAAGTCCTGTAGGAATTTATACTAATTGGATTACTATATGTACATATGGACATATATGCACCTTTCCATCCGTATAAGGAAGATGTTATAATATAAGAGTTGATTACAACACATTTCGGATATCATTAAAAGTATGTTATGATAGGGAGTTAATTGTCCCACGTTCGCATAGACAAAGTCGTATTTCAGAGTTTGGCCCGAATTAACCTGCCCAAGCCAACAATTCTGGTTTTATAGCACACTACAAGTGCATGCTAAGTTTTAAGAGGGGCTCCAAGAGTGCCATGAAACCTCAATTGTTAATTGGGGGGGTCTATCAAATGGTGTATGGGATATGTTGCAGGCACGTAAGTTGATGTTTTAGGGCTCAAGACCGAGTGAACCCATTTGTACAAAGGGTAGAAAAATTTTGAAGGTAATTCTCGTCCTTAAAAATACAGGGGATCGATAGATGTGTCTCATTCTCTTAATTTTTATTTTTTATATTCATGTTTTCCGAAAACCTAATAAAATCGTATATAGCACTGTTTGGAGTCGTAAGAGTGTATAAAAGGTGTTGGTTTCTTGCCACGCGGAATCAGACTAAGTGCCGGCAACTCGCATTTATGTACAGTGCATATCATATATTGAAACCCAATTTTATCTCAATGTAGATATATTGCCTCCACTATTGTCCGTATATAGCATTGTATACGACTTAGATGTACTGTATATTATTACATGTACAACTCGTTGAAATTTCGATATAACTACGAAATTGTTTGCTGGGAAAGAACAGCCCATAGATCATCCGATTGCTGCTAAGCGACACATTGACAAAGAACGATAGATTTAGTGAGGTTATACCACTTGCAGTTACCCTTGGAAAAGGCCAAAAAACAGTGGCCGAAACGTTGAGCAGCATAAAACATATATCCTTTGTTTTGACGTGAGTCTTTGTTTTTTCCTTTTTCAAGGATTTTTTTATGAACGTGTCCACTGGAAAACATACATAGAAAGAATGACCGGAACGGTGAGAATAAAGAAACGGTGAAAATTCACCTTTTTATTGAAAACACTGAGAAAAGACATGTCCTCAAGCAGGAGTCGAACCTGCCATCTCCCAGTCTTTAGTCGGGTGCATTAACCACTCCGCCATCGAGGAACTGTGATGATGTCATCACATATTCCCATAGATTTGGCCCGATCGATGAGAGGGAGAGGTGACGATCTGCTTATAGGAGACATTGGGGGTCGATGGGTCAATTAGGAGGTATTAGAGGCTGCGGCGGTGATCACGATACCGTTGGGAATATGTGATGACATCATCACAGTTCCTCGATGGCGGAGTGGTTAACGCACCCAACTAGAGACTGGGAGATCGCAGGTTTGATTACTGCTTGAGAACGTATCTTTTCTCAGTGTTTCCAATAAAAATGTGAATTTTCGCCGTTTCTTCATTCTCACCGTTCCGGTCATTTTTTCTCTGTTTGTTTTCGAGTGGACAAGTATAAAACAACCGTTATTATTATAGGGTTACTGCTCCCTAATTCATCTTAGCTCCTTTATTCATCTCACCCATTTGAACACGTTAGTTAGAGCAGTATCTGCTATCTCTATTCAACGCATTAGCTTAAATGGTAGGATGAATAAGGGTACGTTGTACTCGACTTTTCGCTTCGCTCAAACGGGAGCATTTTACATTTTACAGGCAAATTTTTTAACTGTACTTCTTCTTAGGTACGTAGCAAAGATGATGATACCTATTTAAGCGCAATCCAGTCACTATAAGTCGAGTTATCAATTGAATAATGTGACATACTGACTAATGAGATGAATAAGGGCACGTCCACCCTAGATGCCGAACGTCCACTTAAAAAAATAGTTTTTTATAGTATCATTTTTTAAAACAAATATTTATGATTGTGAAAAATGTCAACATATTTTTGCGGAAGTATTAATCCCTGTAACTCTTTCTCCGATGGTTTTGCTGTGTAGAAGACGGTAATCGATTTTTTTTTTGTAAATTGCTTATAGCCAAAGAAAATCATGTAGATTCATTAACTGAAGTCAACTGCAAAGTTTTGATCGAATCGTAGCTTTTTATGGAATCTCTCTGTAATAACTGGGTTTGGTACTAGCCTCTAACAGCTACTAACGAAGATGAAATTCGTAACACTTCATCCACAGCACATCCCTCACTTTCTCTCCAGGCCACTAGTAACAGTGTCAACTGCATAATCTTTCAACCATCAGGTCCCTTTTCCTAGACCGCAAAAAACATCACCACCTAGCGTTCTCTTCCCAGGGTAGCTGGATATCCCTTTATGCCAGCCCTGCTCTGGCATGGTTTCCGTGACAAGAGTGCGACAGGATGACATTATTATCCCTTGGAATGACACTCTAATGTCTTATTATCTCCCGAAGGCCCCCCACCATCACCCGTCGACTTGCACCGGATAAAGATTCCGTTCTCGATTTTATAAGTTTTCTTCCCCCCTGTGCAGGTCCAAACCGCGGTATCTTGGATGCGATCTGTGAAATATCCTTCTTCGCAACCAACAGCAGCAGAGGGGGGTGGGGAGGGATACGATGGCGAATCATCATAGCACCATCATTATTATAGGTTACTTCACTGCGTGTCGTGTGCTCTGTTCCTGGTCAGATAGATAATGATATACTGCTTTTAATCTAGTTCTTTTATGAGGTTCGCTTGGCGGACGAATCCTATATAAAGTCGCCCGAGGTCGCTAGGAATGGGAACAATAGGAAAAACAGTCTCCCGCAGTTTCCGATCCTATAGAAGGCTCTGAAATTGTGGCTATATAAGCACATACACACATAAACCGACAAACTGCGAATATTGTGGCCTTCCAAGTCAAGTGGAAAATGGCCATAAATCACCAGCAGAAAGCAGACGAAATACGCCACGCTTTCAAGAGGATTGTAACATTGCCCAGTTTTTCGCGTTACAACTTTCAAGTGGGTCCTGCGGAGCACTTGCTGTAGGTACTGACACAAGTGCTTTATTGCTGTCGTACCTCTTTTAGTTCTGAAAGCGAAGGAAAATTACTCACCGTCAACGCAGTGCACAGTGCGATGAAAGCCGGCGAAATTGAGCAAATCCAAAAACAATCGGTAACAAATAAAAACGAAAATTAAAAAAAAAAAGCGGTCCAACCCAAAAGGAGAAAGCCGAACTCTCAATTAAGTGAAATGAAACCAAAATCGAGCAAACACAATTTCGATCTTATCTGTGGTGTAGAGGCTTGATGGATGTTGCTCAGATCGTTACCGTTCATGAAACCGGTCATGGTCGTAGTTATTTTTTATTACAAGTACAACATCAAATGAACAGTCCTACTCTTCCTAGGTTCCCGCAGGTTCACACTACTTGTAGATGACCTAACCAGCTTTCGTTTCAGTGCTTTTCATCGACGGGGTGGTAATTCTGCTGCAAGTCATGGCGTGTTTTGGAAATACATTCACCGTAGCGCAGCGTAGAGTTGTTTAGAGCTCAATTACGCTATAAACATTACAATATACAGCGCTGTCTTCCCAGTACACTATCCCACCCAGGGTTATCCCGTGGATGATAGCCGACCGGGTTGCGGGTACATTAAAGCAAATCAGACCCATAAATTAACACTTAATTGAAATCGGTGTAAACGAGATCCGCAGCGATATAGAGCTGTAACCCGAGCGAAAGAAAAAGTAGAATGTCGAGCGAAATGAGTTCACCACATACGATCCTCACTGGCATGGCATGCGTAAGTTTCATATTTTTCACCTGATTATGGACAAAAAAATTGCTCTCGTTTTTCGTTGCCTTCCATCCATTCTTTCACCTGTAGATAGTTATCAAGGGGAAAAATCGGGAACAACAGAAGGCTCACACTGTCATCTCCCGAACAACAGTTGGATTAAAAAAAGAATTTCGTTAGGTGGTCTGATTTCAGTCACAGCAGTTTCAAAATAAAGAAGACAAATACTGCTAGTTATTTTCATCTCAAATAACACTAACCTCACAGTTTTCAACCTTATGCAATCCACACGGTAATGAATACGTAGCATCAAACTATCCTAATAAAAGCAACAAAACCATTTTGGAATCTCTGTCTTGTGCAACTAAAAGTTATTCGAAGCAGTAAAAAAACACATCTAACTGCATTTTCGGTGCATCAATACGGCAAAGTTTACCAAGAAAACGCTCCGCAGCCAGGGGATCGGCATCAAAACGCTAATGGACCTCTAGCCATTACTATAATCATATTTTCTGGTTTGACTAGTTTACAGTCTGTACCTATGTATGTACTTCTCTCGTCCAGCTCCAGGTTTCCGAGAGGCTACTGGATCCCCACAACTATAGACGTACGTAGTAGGTAGGAAGTACAACCATAACGTGGCTGGCTCATGAAAGGATGTCCGCTCCATTGAAAACGGACTTTCGAGTGCATAACTGCACACTCTCGACAGTCAATGGGCAAGCTTTAGTGGAGCTAATTTTACGGCGCTAGTTATCTGCTGTTTTTACAGTTGCCGAAAAAAAAATTCTCGCTACGTGAAAAGAATTCTCGTTTGCTTCAATGGCTTCAATTACATGTTTCGCGATGAGGCGCGTGCAGGAGATCAGGACTATTATATATGGTCTTTATATATGTACACACACACACATACGGAAAGCTGGCCCGGGAAGTGCAGTTTCGAGTCCGTTTCCCATCGTTTGCCTACATAATTTCAGTGTCCGTTTATTAGTGAATCTATCTAAACTTTTATGGAACATAATTATTTTAAATGATCGTTTAGTTTTATTAGCGATGCCGCAAGCACGTAGCCAGAAAAAATTTCGGGAGGGGCCCAAGAGCTTTGAACTAGCATACCGGTTTTCAAAACATCTTCTAGAAACTATCGATTGTGTTCGCGATGCGAATATGAAATAATTTTGAGCGGCCCGAAATGAGCTATAACTGTAGGTTAAAACCTTACTTTGTATGACGCACATACTAGCTACCAGCTGCCTGACGGACTTACCGGGTGCCACAAAAAGAAGCGACTTGGTTTATTAGGAATAGGTAAGAAGAATTATAAGAAATCATTAACTAATACAATACGCAAAATTAGAAAGTCTAAAAGATGCAGGTAATGAAAAAGTTGTCTTGCTTTTGGAACACAATTGATCAATCCTTAGTTTCTGCTGCCGGATCCAACACTGCCTCTATGCTTGGTTTTCCCGGGGCAAGATAATTGTGATATCAACTTCCTAGCGTACGCTAGCCCCCTCTACGATTGCCCGAAATCTAATAAACGATAAATTTTTATCCAAGGATTTATTGTATTTTGGGAAAGTTATATCAAAATGGAATTGTTGATGAAAACTTGATGTGGTGCGCCACTCAAGAAAAGCCATCCATGCTGGGAGAAGATAGAACACAAGCAATTGTTTTACTTATTTATTTGTTGTTCCAGCATCGGCTCAAGCGCGTTCGCTGCGCCAGGTTGCTTTGCTTTACTTTCTATGCAAGCAGCATGTTTAATAGGCGAAGAAAGCTTTCTTGTCAAAGGCGAACGAACGGCTCGAGATGTGATTTTTGCCTATTGTTGCGGACAACGAAATTGGTCCGTCCATTCTCGAGCCAGCATGAGTGGAAACTACTGGATTATTCTAAAATTTTGACTCGAATGATTGAAAAGTAAAAGGAAACTATGCACAACAAGTGGAACTGATGCGTCGGAATGGAACCGTTTACTATCAACTGCACTTCCGAACAACTCAATGATTTTGCAAAAGAACTTAATACTAAGCGCTGTACTGTTGGCGAATTCGTCCCCAAAAATGCTACAAATGTTACCGAGAAAATAAACAAGCCAACCGAAATCCAAAATACCAAACGGTGGTCAAAATCCGAACCCGTATGCTGTACGACCAGGTGCTGACAAAGCTTAATGGTTGTGTCTAGATCGACGATGGATCATATGCGACTCCCGATTTCAAATAAATTCTTTGAGGCTCCTGCTCGCGGCAAAGTTCTTGATAAATTCAAGATTGTTTTCACGAAAAAGGATTATGGTTTGGCAAGGGATCTGTTCCTGAGGCAAGAACATCAGCGTTTTTGTGATGGATAAGCCAGTTGCTATTATGGCAATGGCGTGCGATTCAACGGCAATGGAGAGCTGAATCTCCCAAATTATTCTTGGCTTCGTCCAATAGACCACCAATGGGCGAAAATGAAGACAAAATCAGCGGCCACCAGCGTCGCATTGGTCGAATTAAGAATTAGTCTAATAAACTAGTCAAGACGAGGAACTAAGAAAATTATCGCCGACTGCTAAGCGGCCTCAACAGAAAAGAGCGAGAATTTCTTCTAAATTTCGATAAACGTTTCTGTTATTTCATTAAAATATGTTTTTACCTTTGTTTCACATTTTGTTTTTCGATTGCAAAAAAGTGTACGCATTCGAAAAGAGCCCCCTTCCTCCTTTGGCTGGCTACGCCCTCGGCCGACGTGTTGTTTTTTGAGGACTTGCTGGGCTGTTTTAAGGATACGGAAACTTTTTGTCGTGACTACAACGTACCTTTCAATATTGGAACGTCTTTTCAAAATTTCGAATGAAACGAGAGGTACAGCTTTTAAACGTTAATTACTTTCCTTGTACTGAACGGAACTACACTTTGCATCAATCAGTCGAAAAAAATGACCACCAATGTTGCGTTAAATTTAACAGTAGAATACAGTGGGTCGTTAGTTTTTTTTGCGAGCTCGGACGATAGTATTTTTGTACAGATTTTGACAAACAAATACTCGTTTAAAAGATTATACATCTGGTAACGTTTCGGCAATAATGATTTTCATAGCAAAATATTTTTTAAGCTAAATCCAATAAACTGAAGGTACTTTTTACGATGTTTTTAAATCCGGGGGTACGATAGGTCACTATATTCGAGGTTAAATAAACAATGTTCACTCCTGGAAAATCAGCGGTCTACCTTTTAAAAATTAGTAACACAAATAATAAATGCAATCCATTGACGTCATTCAGGTAAGAAAATGAGGAAGTGGCAAATTATGTCAAAAATCATGAAGCCGCGGAATGATATGTTGAAAAAACATAAAATTTTTCAGCAGCTTTGTCTGGTGTTGTAATTGTAAATGACTTCTTCGGTGTGCTAGTCGTCGCCATAGTGTAGAATTGAAGTTATGCATTCCGACTCACTTGGTTGCTTAGCCGTGCGACGATCACTTTTGTACTTCGGAGCATTATTTCGATTCCTTTTTCTTCTCTTTTTCGATCATGTTTTTTCGATTATCTACTTCAAATACATCTTAAATTATTATATTGTTAACTCTCGCGAAATATCTGACGCGCTTTCATTGTTGGAGAGCACTTTCCTTTCACATGAGCACATAAGCCTTCGAACGGATTCTTGAATTGTTTAGAGACTGATCGAATACTAGCGCCGCCGAATAGATGCAATTGCGTTCTTTATGTCATCTTTACTTCTTTTTGGCGTCGAAACAAGTCAAATTAACATTATAGTAGTGACACATAGTGCTCCCAAACGGCTGACCTATCGTTTCTCCAACCGTATGTTTCATGTGTCCGTAACCAACACAAAACTCGTGTTCGGAATTAATTTTTACGTAAGTGAAAACTCACTTGACATTTATTAAAGGTACTTTATTGAGGACCGAAGACAATGCGTTTTCGCGGGACAACACGTGAAACCATAAACGACGCCGTAACTAATACAGCTGATTCAAGGTAACAGCCAAAATGACAATCATCAACAATTTTTCCGAGATTTCATCACATTAGAAAAACTGCATATTATATATAGATTCGCAACATTCAGAAGAATGGTTATTAAGAATAAGGGATTTTTGAAATTGTCCCATAACTCCAAGTTCCTCTATTTTTAAGAAACGAAAATATTTTCACTGAAATGCTGCTCCTTTTATGTGCATCTTGCAAGAACAAGATTTAAAAGAATGATCAGTTTTTAAGAAAGCGTGCATTTTTGAGTTTTTTTTTTAAACTTATTACAATAATGTTTTGCATTTTTACCTCATCTTACTGCAGATTTACTGACATAGTGGAATATTTGACAATGAAAATTCAACTTGCATTATAAATTCGAAAGAACTAAAAAAATAGCAAGCGACATTAGTGAAATGTCATTATAAATTAATTAGCGACTTAGTGGAATGCCATTAGTAAACCTCTTAAAAATTCTCTTAGCGTAGACTGCTACGGTCTTACTGATCATTAAGAATCCTTCCTGACTGGGGCTCGAACGTACGACGAGTGGCGGCGCTGGTCTCCGTTTATTATAATGTAATTGAACGGAAGACATCTGACTTAAGATGGTTAATTCTTCAGCTAATTAAATAGGAAGAGATTCATCTAATCAAGCTACGCAAATTTATTCGAAACCTAGAAGAACTGGAATCTCCGCAGAACAAACATCTGATTCGTTATTAAGCATTCGGTTTCATCGCCTTCTGACGTCGCTACCGCTTATTCGAATTTTAGCTGATCATAAGCCATACAAATGCAGCAATCGCAGTTTAGTGAAAATTCGAAAAGAACAACTCATGATTTAAAGAAGGAAAAATGCACAATTGATTTTTAATAGGGATCTTTAATTTGGTAAAATTGTGCCAGTTTTTCCTATGTATTGGTAGCGGGTGTCCTTACGAGTACACTTATATCATTCTTAAAGCTTAATTATTCTTTTATGATTTTTAAATTAAAAAAAAAACAAATTAAATTCAACCACCAAACTGACAGTTGTCCTACTAAATGACGTATCTGCAAATGTCTCGTTCGCCTCATTGTTAACCGGGAAGGCACCCCACACAGCATGATCTGGTACTTTGTCAATCTGCTAGCAACCTGCCATCTCAAGTTTCATCTGCAAACTATGGTAGATCTGATAAGGCAACCTACAGGGTCGTGCAAGTCGCATGGGTTTGGATGTGTTATTGTCCTAAAAGGAAACAAACTAAAAATGTTTTTTTCAATTGTTTCGGGCCAAAAAATTGAAAAAGGACTGAGATATTAACTCACGGTACTAATCTGCATCAGAATATGCCTTAACCCGCACATTCCTAAAGATCCCTATTGTTGTGCGATATAAGGAAGATTAACAGCCGCCACACCACCAGGATATCTATTTAGGTAGCGTAATTGGTAAATCGATTGCCTTGTACGCAGCTCACCTGGGTTCGAATCCCAACCCCGCACGTAGGGTTTGCGATTTTTCTTGAGAGGTTTTTCTAACCCGAAGAGGCGATTGACCTTAAGGTTAAATCTCTGCAATCGAAAAAAAAATTGGAAGATGATGGAAATCGGTCAAGCATTTTCTGAAGAACAGGTGTGAAATTAACTCCTGAACCGAATTTCGGAACAGAATTAAATTCAATGACAACCTATGCCTTTCATTTGAGACTAAGTTTGGGAAAATCGGTTTGATCATCTTCGAATAACCGATGTGCGATTGTTGGTCACATACATACATACATACATACATACATACATACATACACAAACATTTGCTAAACTCGAGTTGCGGCCCTTTGGACCTCTGTCAAACAGTCGTTTTTAAAAGATTTATATAGGAAATTAACGTGTGATTGGCTTCTTTTACTCCGGAACCAACACTTCGTTTAAATGAAGTAGCATTCGGTAGCAGTCAATGTGAATATTATATCCTTCAGTAAAAACTAAAATTGTGAGAATCGAGTCAACAATATATGAGAAACAGGCGTGAATCAAATTTCAGAACTTGATCATTTCGCATATGACTACATACATCAACCTGTAACATAGGAACCAGAACTCCGATTCCAATAGAATTTAATAGAAGTCAGTGCTGTTGCTTTCATGTGAGGCTAAATTTGAAAAAATCGAGTCAGACATTTTTGTACTAAGTGGACTCTGGTTGAAATGTTGAGCCACTTGGTGTTGTTAGTGTCCCTGGACGCGTTGGAAACTCCTCGTTTGATCATAAATTTCTAAGATCAGAGACTGTTTACTTCGGCGTTGTGTCGGCACTTCCTCGGGCTATTCACGAGAGATCTCATCTAACTAATATTTCTAGGAGTATTAACCGATGATCCCACAACGGTATCGTCTGTTGCATATTCTTCCTGAGCCAAGGAAATATCATGCAGTGTCATAATGAATGGCGCAGCTCTCTCCATTATTTCTGCAATGGATACATCCTAATGACACTCTGAGCAATTGCCGCATCGGGCCTTTTTGCTACATTCAAATCTTCACTCACTGGAGCAAGGATTTCATGAAACAGCCAATCCAATGATTCAGTAGATCCACGCATGAACATTTCAAATCAGTGACCACACCGTCGATTTCAACCTTGTGGGCGGGCATATAGACGCTGTAGCCCTTTAATCATAAAATTCATGTTGCAAGTAATGTAGTTGCATTTACATTAAAGAACGTGTAAAAATATACATAGTTTGCCATTCTCCATCCTCTTCAGCCGAGTTTTATATTAAAAGAGACACAATATTTTATTTCGCATGTCAAAACATGTAAAATTCAATTTTTAGACAGCCTAATGACCCATTCGGCCTAATGACTCATTCGGCTTAATGACCCATTCGTCCTAATGACCCATTCGGCCTAATGACCCATTCGGCCTAATGACCCATTCGGCCTAATGACCCATTCGGACTAATGACCCATTCAGCCTAATGACCCATTCAGCCTAATGACCCATTCGGCCTAATGACCCATTCGGTCTAATGACCCATTCGGTCTAATGACCCATTCGCCCTAATGACCCATTCGCCCTAATGACCCATTCGGTCTAATGATCAATTCGGTCTAATGATCCATTCGGCCTAATGACCCATTCAGCCTAATGACCCATTCAGCCTAATGACCCATTCAACCTAATGACCCATTCAGCCTAATGACCCATTCAGCCTAAAGACCCATTCAGCCTAATGACCCATTTAGCCTAATGACCCAATCAGCCTAATGACTCATTCGGCCTAATGACCCATTCGACCTAATGACCCATTCGGCCTAATGACTCATTCGGCTTAATGACCCATTCGGCCTAATGACCCATTCGGCCTAATGACCCATTCGGCCTAATGACCCATTCGGCCTAATGACCCATTCGACCTAATGACCCATTCGGCCTAATAACCCATTTGGCCCTTATGACCCATTCGGTCTAATGACCCATTCGGCCTAATGACCCATTCGGGCTAATGACCCATTCGGGCTAATGACCCATTCGGCCTAATGACCCATTCGGCCTAATGACCCATTCGGTCTAATGATCCATTCGGTCTAATGATCCATTCGGTCTAATGATCCATTAGGCCTAATGACCCATTAGGCCTAATGACCCATTAGGCCTAATGACCCATTCGGCCAAATGACCCATTCGGTCTAATGACCCATTCGGTCTAATGACCCTCGGCCTAACAGTACTAATAACATTCGAATTAGCGGCTTTCGGTCTAATGATCCAGCATCATCAATTCAAACTTGGGAGTAATCAGTCTTTTCCAGTTTTATATCATGTTGAAATATGTAAAAACGAAAACGCTATAGGGTAATGCACCTATTATGGCAGTAGAGCCAATTGTAACCCTATTTCACACATCTTAGATTCGAACCAAGCAAATGGGATAATGACAATATCAATTTGGCTGAAACATTTTAATTTATAACTGATTTCCAAATCGCTCTTTTAATTAAAATAAAATCACCTTCTTGAAATATCTGCTAATTTGCCTCATTCACATGGAAACAGTTCACAACGGCGCTTAACTGAACAATGTTTTATGAATCGGCAATTACATTTCTTTATTTTAGCAGGAGAATCCGTTTCTTATTAATTCACAACAAAATCGCTCGTTGAACGCTAGGATAGGCCTAGTGTTAAAATACGAGATTACGAGAAATACGGTGGCACACATCGCCATATTTTTTTCAGATACACAACCACAATCAAAACAAACTTTCTGAATTTAGCATAGAGGAAATAATCACCAGTGCTGCCAAACTAAAACATGAACTGGAAAATATATTGTAATCCAATTTCAGGTATAAATAATCAAAGTTATTCAATTGATTGATAATTGCAGAGTTTATATTTTCATTTAAACATAAAACTAGGCTCGGGACAATGCTATGTTTGATATGAAACTAGTAATCACCAGTTGTTCAACTTCGACTGATTTTTTCTTGCGAGTGCAATACTGGGCACTCTTCTTTCAACATCTGATGAGGCTCGTACATGTACGTAATGTTTACGTTTATTTTGATCGGCAGAAAAAAGTAGAATGATACGTTTTACAAATCATGCGTTGGCGTCCATGATCTGAATAAGTAGTCAGAATCGTCGCAAATGAAATATAAAACATTGCGCTTCAACAAAATCGTTTCTCGATGAGGTGAAATTTGGCACACCCAGGATAATTGAATCGTTGAGGTGAGAATAGATGCACAGAATATGACATTTATTTTCATTTATGCTGAAAATAGATATATTTCTGATAAATAAGCATTATATTGATGTTTAAGAAACAGTAAACTTATTCTGAGGAAGGTGATAAATAATATTGCTTTATTTTCAAGTTGTTCAAGAAATTGTGTGGGCCTCTTCCTAATAGTGCTTAAATAGGCTCCTTACCATAATATCACCAGAAAGTGTTGATAGTAACAAATTGAGTTGGACGTGTTTTTTTATTTACGATAAATAAATAATTAGACTCCCACGCTTTCCACGCACACCTACTCCCGCGATACGCAAACACCCCAGTGACAAAGTGGACGTTTTGGCACTTACAATTTTACAAACTCAATCTGAAGAGTAAAACTACAAACGTCCGTATTCGCGCGATCATGAATCGGTCACGTCCGAAATTTCCTTCCCTCGGTCCTAGCAATCTAGGTCCATGTCTTCAGTTGGACCAATCAGAAAAAATGAAGCTCATATCCACTAAACAACACGTTCCATGGCGACATGACCGAGAACTCTAGCGATATGAGGAAACTCTCTCTCTCTCTCTCTCTCTCTCTCTCTCTCTCTCTCTCTCTTCTAGCATCTGAACCGCACACTGAAAATTAAATAACGTATTCACGGTCCGCGCGATGATTCAAGAGAACACACGCGAATATGCGAATGGCCACACATTTCCATATAGCATGTATGTAACGCGACATAGAAATGCTTCGCGATGGAACACGCTAACATACAAACGCTTGAGCCCCTCACCATGATGCACAAAGGCGAACAAGCGATCGAGATCCGGGCTCTTTCGAGAAACAAGTTCTACAGCTCCAGTTGAACTTCTCTAAAGAAATTCTTTCCTCCAAATCCCTGATATAATTTATGCAAGATGACTTGTCTAAGAACTCGTAAGTACAATTTTTTCAAACATCTTATTGGATCAATTATACAGAAAATACCCCGGTGAATCAGTTTCGTAGTTAAAATTGTGAAGAAAGCTGATCGGAATTAAAATTGTCTTTGACGAAATATACTAACGCGTATAGCGAACAGTTGAGGAGAGGTTTCATAGACAATAACTAGATGTTCGTCGAGTGTAAGGTAAATAGAAAACAAAACAATCGTTCGCCCGTAAATTCAATAATCTGAAATGTCCCTGAGGCTTCTATTTGATCGTTCCAGTTCCCAATCCGGAGTTATCGTCCAAAGCCCAATCTACTCGAACCTATGAAAACAGGTTGCCCTCTCATCGCTTAAAAGCAATGAAAAAACAAAACACACAAGAAAAACGGTATTTACAAATGCTCCACATTTTATTCACCGCGATGCTGCCAGGAAAATGCAAAACTCGTTCTATTCAACGAGATCAGCGAAGGTTTATTGCCGGAGCACTCTTCGAAACAACTAGGAACCCACTGTATTCTAACTGGAAAAGCGACATTCATTTGCATATGACCTACTCTATGCTCTGGGAAGCAGCAAAAAAACAGGCTTTGAATTCTACGATATAAGATGATCATTTGTATGAACCCATCCTGATGGACGATGCAGAAACCGAACCATAGTTTATAACAGACCATTTGAAGTGTCGTCGTCAATCATTGTTACTATTTTCATTTATTGTGGCCATCCTTCCCTATAATGACGGCGAAAATCAACTGTATTTGACAGCATCATCCCCTCACTAATATTGCTCCCGATATTTTCCAAAGCAAGGCTTTTATTTGTTGGCGTGAGATGTGTTGCATTTCGTGAGAAACACATCAGTCATCAATCACCATCAGAAAGCTACCCATCAGAGTAAATAGTGCAGTTGCACTACCGAAGATACAGACATCACTTCATCATCACCTACGCTTTGCTAAACCGCTATGGCCGACAGTTAGGCCAAGCAATCAATGCCAACCATTTCCCGTGAAGCACCATCTGCATACATATCTGCTAATGGCACCTGCACCTCTAGAAGAACCACAGGGAGATCAGAATTCGACCTGCCAAGCGTGTGCCAGATTCGTTAGGATGAAGGTGGGATTTTGTTGACAACAAATCTAATTTGCATATGATTTTGGACGGTCGGATGTCGACAAAATGATTAAAAGGGCTTGGGCTGTTGCACCCCTGCCGACCCCGTACATCGACGGGAGGCGCATCTTATGTGCACTTCGGTGCTGCCAGGCAGCCACTCGACTCGTCAGTTCCGGAGTAATGTAACGGCAAAACCAACTGTTGTTTGGTGGTGGCGATGATGATGAGCATTAGATCCGGAGTGGGGTTTTGTGTGCAGCCGCCTAACAAACCAACAGAACCGGTTGCGAAAGTCCATTTGCTAAAACCAGAGGCCCACTAGAGCAGAGTGACGACGTTGTTGGTCGGCTGTTTAGACGACGACCGGCAGGTTTTGTTAAGCTCTGATAGATGCTCGATAGGCTTAGTGTAGGTAAACTACAAGTGGGTGGTTGACAATAAACGGGTGGGTTTGGATATGTGATGTTTGCCCAGCAAACCTCCGCATCCAAATTAGCATTGAATGATGTGCGAAACCAACTGGCTGGGAGCTGATGGCGTGGGTTTGGTTTTCTAATTTAGAACACTAAGGTCATGCTGGGATGGTACCATCAGGAAGAGTTACGAGATCTGGTGGGATTAATGTGTTCAAGGATATTCGTTGATTTGCTTCTCAATTAGGTTCGTGATGGCTTATGGTAGTCAACATCGAAGAGCAGCCGAACTTTTGGTAGTTTAAGCTTTCGTCTCGAACCAACAAATTTATACTTAGGAGTAGTCAATCATTCTTACTGTACACATTTTATTCACTCAATCCTTTCATAAAATGTTCAATAATTACCTTTGCGTCTTCACGAGACTCGCAGGTGAAGAAATATATTAGAAAAAAAACGGAAAATATTGGGAGCACAAATAAATGCTACTGAAAAAAGCGAAATACTTAAAATACGTTGAGGCTCATAAATTTACAAAAATCGCCCCTAAGGGTATTTATAAATATAGAAAAAAGCGATCTAACAAAAATATCAAACGTATCAAAAATGACAAAAAGTATCAAAAAGGAAATATAGCCAAAGAACAAATACAGTAAAATAGCAACAAAAAAATTAAAATAGTTCAAATTGCACAACTAGCAACTATAGTAAAAATAGCAAAATAGAAGAATGTAAACAAAAGTTCTACAGAAAAAATGTATTGAAAAAGAATAAAAATAGTAAAACAGCTCATCGATAGCATAAGGGTTTTTTGCATTGGGCCGAAGTCCCAAGAGTTGCAGATTCGAATCCTGCCTCTGGGGGGATTTTTTTCACATAATTGCTTTCGCTTAACTTGCTAGAGCATGGGGCTTTTGGAGGCAGTAACCATTCGATTGAGCGGTGTTCTGAAAAAGTCAATTTTTGTGCCTGTTCTATTGTATATCCATCGAATTCAATGCACGCAATTTGCCGCCGTGCAAGACTGTATGTTATAAGTACACCGCGTAGTCTGAGAATAGGCTATTCCAGGGGTTTCAATCGTATCCTCACCACTCGAACCCCGATGAGAATGCTGGAAAAAATCCTACATTTAGCATCTTTGACAGAGGACATTTTCAGCCGACTTCATTATCCTCAAAGTGCACAGGGATCTTCACACTAATATTCTCACACTCAACAAAATGACTTATATTGTTGCGTGAACTGTCGTATCCTGGTACGTATCGTAGTATAACCATTCGTACATTTTGGGGCTTAGTTGTTTGAATATTATGCAGTGAAGACCCGGTTGTGTCAGTTTCCAATTTTGTCTGACTCTGATGTGTACCCCCGATTTTAGAAACTTTTTGGTCCGATTTTGGAAGCCTTCCACGAAAATATGGGCTCTAGTAGACTAATCAAGTCAAATACAGGTAAATTTTTCTTAGGCATATTTTATTTATCTTTAAGATCAAAAATATGCAAAAAAATAATTTAATTTTGTTTAGATGTTCACTGAATCTAAAGTGAAATTCATAATAACTAATCCAACGATTATTACGCTAGGCATAGGGACTGAAGAAGAATATTTTAATAGTTTCGGTTTACTCAAAAGCAGTCTTCCCATGCGCACATCGCACACAATGTTCACTCTGGTTTTGTGCTCATATTAAACCCACACTTCGTGTACGAACTCAAATGCGCTGTTTCCTACCTAAATACGTGCACATGTTCGCCTGCACAACCGAACCTCATGTACGTACACAGTGTGCGTACACGTAGGTTCTAGTTTTCTCTTTCTCACTCTCATCATCACTAGCGTTGACATTTTTGCCTTGTGCGAATCATTTTCGTGTACGCACCCGGTGTACGTACACGGCGTTTGTACGCCGTTCGCTTAGGCTCGATGTTCGAAGCGAACCTGTACATCGATACGAAGCGTGTTTGAGGTTGAACGCGTGTACGAAATTTTGAACATTCATTTGTACCAAATTGTCGATGTTCATGGGAAGTCTGTTCAACAGAAAGAAAAAGTATGTCACCATTTTGTCAGCCTAAAATATGCTAAGGGACTACTATAAAATAGGTCTTAACTGTATTTGCCGACACACCTTTTATCCTTCGACAAGTGCTCCATTTCTTAATTAGCGAATCTAATTTTGACGCCCCTGAAGTTCGCAGCGAGCGTACATAGACGCCGAGGAGTAAACTCATGCTCATCACCACAAAGTCATCTCGATCGATACAATCATAACTTTCGGGTACGAATATAACGGTGCTTTGTTCTGGAAATCTTTTCCCGGTAGTATATTTTCCCGTTTGTTTTGTGAGCTTTCGTTAACCGACGTCTTCGGTGGGTGATAGCAGACTGCGCAACATTAGTTCAAGTAGCAAAAATAGTAAAATAGCAAAATGGTAAAAATAAAAAAATTTCAGCGGATAGTTGATGTAGTTAATATAGATTAAATAACTGACATAACAAAAACAAAAACACGACATCAAAAACTGAGCTAAATAATTAGAAAATTGGCTTTAATTCTTTTATGTTGGCCACCGTTTATTGTCTAGCAATGGGGTGATGCTACCAACGCTATAATATACTCGTTCGCCGTACCAATGGTGCAGAGGATTACTATTCTATTCTATTCTATTCTATTCTAAACCTTACACAGCCAGTATTGAAAAACATCCTGGAAAACACTGCAGGTATTCTTTAGCGTTTTTCTTGTCAACATCAATATTTGGAGCATATAACAATATGTCGCAAATATTAAAACGGCCAGGCCTACTGTGCAGAGTTGGGTTTGAAGATGTTCCAATATTATACGGCAATTGAATTATTTTGTTTAATGAACAATTCAACCAACGAATCGTTTTGAAACTTGAATGAGGAAGAAAAGAGGACAACCGTACCGACCATTTCAGTTTATATAGGGTTATGATAAACCGTTGGGAGTGACTTTGCTAAGAAGGTTGGTCCTTTGGGATGGGACAGGGGTATTTACACCTGGCCCTGGCTCATTAAGCCTAAGTTAAAGCGCCTTTACTCGTTCTTAATGGTGCAGAGAATTACTGTTTTCTCAAAATTCTAATTCGTGTACATTTTACGATATTGATACAAATTTGCTGCACATATACCAGATTAGATAGCGTGAATATATCTACAATAATTATTTCCACAAACAACAAAAAATAGCTTGAACCAATTTGTGCATGGAGAGACAAGACCTGAATTAACATTAATTTGGGTTTTCCTGTTTCGAACTCATTTTATCAGTTAACTTGGGGCCAAGTTAGGCGATGTATCTAAACTAGTATTCAAATTAGCACTAGTTAGGTACTATATCCAAACAGTCGCACCACATATATGACGTCTGAAGCAACTGCGAAAATACTGTACAGATTTCATAATTAGCAAGAATATCAAATATTGTAAAAATTGAAAAGCAAAAACAACCAATATAACAAAAATAGAAAAAAAATCAGGAGCTGCAAAAATAACCAAATTAGTCATATATTAAACATAATTAAAATATCAAAAATGACGGCATACTAAAATTATCAAACATGGCAAGTAATAGCAAAATAGATCAAATGGAAAGTTGGTTAATATAGCAAAAATAGCAAACACTTTAAATAAAGTGAAAATATCAAATATTACAAACATGGCAATAACAGCAAAAACATTAATAAACATAGCACAAGGCTCAGTTTTTGATTCCACATCCTCCTCGTCAGTAACTAACATCAACATAGAGCCAGTTAGATAAATCCAAACCAGAACCAAATTGACGCCTGAAGGCTTCAAACATTTTTAGTATTTCGGATTCTCCTCATCGGTAACAACTTGAGTCCAGTTAGATAGGTCCAAACCAGCACCACAAAAAATAAATAGAAAAATCAGCAGAATGGGCATAACACATTAGCAATAATATCAATTAGTATTAATAACAAAAGTAGAATAAATTGAAATTTGTGTGCCGAAAAGCAAAAATGTCAAATGGTAATTTAGATAAAAAACGGAGATAATACGAAAACGACAGAAAATAGTAAGCGAAAAAAAAATAATAAAACTAGAATATCGCGAAAAATAATCTGTAAAACAGCTAAGATAAGAAAAAACGACCAAAATAACATAAAAGCTCAACAATAACAAAACTGCACAGATTTAAGAAATAGCAAAATAACTCTAAATAACCTAAAAAATAAATTATGAAAATACATAAATATAAAAAATGCAAAAAAATGAAGCCAGCGATACGGAAAAACATCAAATATAGTGAAAATAGCTAAAATAATAAGATGAGTGAAAATTAAAAAAAACAAGAATAGGTAAAATAGAAAAAAGTAAAATGTAAACAAGTATGAAAACAGTTAAAATTGTTAAAAATAGTAAAAATAGTGGAAATAATAAAACGTAAAAATTGCGATATAATAAATCGTTGAAATAGTAAAAAGGATAAAAATAGTTAAAATAATACTGTAGTAAAAAAGTAAGTAGAAACCAGAAACAGTGAAAAAGTAGTATAAATATTAAACCTAGTAAGTTAGTAAAAATAATAAGAGTTGGGTTAAGAGAAAAAACAGTAGAAATAGTAAAAATAGTTAAAATATTTCAAATAGTAAAAATAGTTAAAATAATAATAATAATAGTAAAAATTTTAAAAAATATTGAAGATAGTAAAATAGTAATAAAAATAGTACAATTTGTAAAAGTAGAAAAAATGCAAAATTTGTAAAAATGACAATTAGTTAAAATAGTACAATAAAAGTAAAGCAAAATGGAAATAATAAAAACGGTATGAATACTAGTAGTAAACATTGTAAAATAGTAAAAAAGTAAAAAAAAATAATGAAAATATTATAATAGTAACGAAAAATAAAAAAAATAGGAACAGTCAAAATTGTTGAAATAATAAAAGCATAAAAATTTAAAAAAAAAATTGAAATAAATAGTAGAAATAGTAAAAATAGAAGAAATAGTTAAAAAAGTGAAATTAGTAAAAATAGTAAATAATTGAAGTAGTAAAGCGGGGGGGGGCGTAACGTAGTTCGTAAATCGATTGTCTTGTACGCAGCGCACCTGGGCTCGAGTCCCAACCCCGCACATAGGGTTAGAAATTTTTCATAAGAGATTTTTCTAACCCGAAGAGGCGAATAACCTTAAGGTTAAAACCTCTATAATCGAAAGAAAAAGTAGTAAAGATAGTAAAAATTATAAAAATAGTGAAATACCCAAAATAAAAACCTGTTTTAATCCACCTAAAGGTGCAATTATGCTTTTCTCATATCTCCAAACTATGATTTAATAGCTGGTTCGTACAATATAACATTATGGAAATGTCTTTCATTCTTATTACACTTGGTAAGTATATATAAGAGCACCTTTTTGCATTCATCGCGGTATCGGTTTGAATCGGAGTTTTCTATGTGATCGCACTCCACAACCCGTAACTCCGGAGCCGGAAGTCGGATAGAGATGGAATTAAATATCAGTTTCCAGGGACGCAACACCTTTCATTTGAGACTAAGTTGACCAAATCGGTCTAGCCATTTTCGAGAAACCAATATAACCGTTATTCTGAATTTGGATGCTTCCGGATCCGTCGATGATGGCCAGTGTGGCCAAAGAGACTTTGAATGACTGTTGGTGATCTAGATCTACAAATTCAACAGTTGTGTTTACATTTTGGAAAAAAAATCACCTTCTTACACTCATCGCAGAATTCGTTAGAATCGGGATATGCTGCATGATCGTACATATCACCCTGTAATTCAGGAACCAGAACTCGGATCCACACAAAATTCAAATGCAGCTGATGGACCTTTCATTTAAAATCAAGTTTGTCAAAATCGGTTCAGAAAATTCCGAGAAACCGATGTGGACAAATCAACAAATTTTGTTTTGTAACCATACTCTTCAACTCGTAATCCGGATCAAGATGTCGGTTGAAAATGAAATTCAATAGCAACCTATGGGAACATTATACCTTTCATTTGAATCTTAGTTTGTAAAAATCGGTTCAGCCATCTCCGAGTAACCGATGTGGACATTTTGTTAACAAATCCGCACATACACACACATACATACATACATACATACATACATACATACATACATACATACATACATACATACACACATACATACACACAGATATTTTGCGATCTCGGCGAACTGAGTCGAATGTTATATGAGACTCGGCCCTCCGGACCTCGGTTAGAAAGTCGGTTTTTGGAGCAATTGCATAACCTTTCTATATGAGAAAGACAAAAGAATAATATTTAATTAGCTTAATCAGCATGAGTTCGATGTTATCTTCATGTGATTATATTTTGAAATGTTGGTGGAATGGGTTTGAAAGTGGTGGGAATGGGGGGTTAGTAGAGTAGGAGTGGAGGATGCGTCAGAAACCCTTCATCTTATTTCGGTATACGGGGTGGATGAAGGAAATGCGGGCGTGAGGGAGGTCCAAGGAGAGGGGAGTGATGAAGGAGGGAGGTGTAAAAGCAAGGCGGGGAGGGGGGAGGGGCGGCGACGCAATACTCAACTGCATATTTTGCCTTCCATTTGAGACTTGGTTTGAGAAAATCGGTTCAGTCATCACCGAAGAACCGATGTGACTTTAATTGTGGAATATATCCGGAATTCCGGACTTCCGGAATCGTCGATAGTGGACAATATATTCAAAGAATGTTTGATTGGCAATCAGATCTAGATCTGCGATTAGAAGTAATTTGGTAACCATTTCAATAGTTTATAGCCTCTGAGGTATTACGATTGTACCGATTTATATGGGAAATTCCAGTGTATCCTTACTAACACCCCTGTAACTCCGGAAGCAAGAGTCAGAACCGAATGAAATTCAGCAGCAGTCAATGGTATTACTGTATCTTTCATTTGAAATCAAGTTTGTAAAAATCGGTAGAGAATTCGTTGGGGAATGGGTATGATATTAGCTTAGGAACTTGGCGGGTTCCCCGGGGGCGTCATGAACCGTCATAGGTGGCCAATGTGGTCAAAGCTGCTTTGATTGATCATTAGTGATCCAGATCCGCAAACTAGAGTAATGTTACATCAATTTTAATATGTTTTACATCATTTGAACATCATGGTGGTATCAGTTTATATGGGAATTTGCTGTGTGACCGCACTCTTCAACCCGTAACTCCGGAACCGGAAGTCGGAGCAACTAAAAATTCAATGGCAGCTTATGGGAGCGTTATACCTTTCAGATGAAACTAAGTTTGCGAAAATCGGTTCAGCCATCTCTGAGAAAATTGTGTGAGTTTAAATGACACACACACACATACATACACACACAGACATTTGCCGATCTCGACGAACTGAATCGAATGGTGTATAACACTCGGCCCTCCGGGCCTCGGTTAAAAAGTCGATTTTTACAGTGATTGCATAGCCTTTCTTTATATGAGAAAGGCAAAAATAGTGAAAATTTTAAAACAGTAAAAGAGTAAATATTAGAAAAGCATTAAAAATAGTAGTAACAGCTAGAATTCTAAAAAATGAAAATTTAAATAGTAAGAAAGGTAAAAGTAGCAATACTTATAAAGATTATTCAAAAAGTAGGAATAGTAAAAATGGTAGAAATATTTAAAAAAGCTAAATAGTAAAAATTTTCAAAAAAGTAGAAATAGTAAAAAGAGCAAAATTAGCCAAAAGTGTAATAATAGTAAAAGTATTAAATAGTTAAAATAGTAAAAAAATTAGAAATAGTAAAAAAAATTAAAATGGTAAACATACCAAAAATAGTAAAAATTGTAAGAATATTAGAAATTGTTAAATATTGAAATAGTATTTTTTACGCAAAAATTGTTAAATAGTGAATAGTTAAAATCGTAAAAAGGTAAAAGTAGTAGCAATAAAACAGCAAAAAAATAAGAATACTAAAAATAGCAAAAAATTGTAAAATAGCGATAACAAAACTAAAATAATCAAAATTAGTCAAAATGTTTGAAACAGCAAAAATAGTTAGACTAAACAAAATAATAAAAATATTAAAAATAGTGCACTAGTGAAACTAATAAAAATAGTAGTTGTAGTAAAATTAGTAAAATTGGTCAAAGGCTAATTATTAAAAAGGTTAAAAGTAGTAAAAATTATAAAAATGGAAAAATACTAAATATACTAAAAACAGTCAAAATTGTGAAATGATAGAAAAGGTTAAATATATTTAATATATTTATTCTTTTGTACTAGTGTAGAAGTGCAGTAACAAAATAATAAAAAAGTAAAAATAGTAAATAGTTAAAATAGTAAAAACAGTAAAACAGTTGACGGCGCCGGTGGTTGAGTGGTAAGCGTGACCGCCACTCATTCCAATTTGCCTGGGTTCAATTCCAGCCGAGGTCGTTGAGATTTTTCTGAGGTGAAAAAATCTGTGGTCACGTCTTCCTTCGGAAGGGAAGTAAGCCGTTGTTCCTCGGTCTATGAGTTTGGTGGATCGATTTCCTTCCGCGATCTACGTTCGGGCCTGGCCGGCGCCGGTATTGATCAATATTTTAGGATTGCCAGGAGTTGCACATTGAAAGATGTTTCGCTACTCCCAAGCATAATTATCTACTTATTCTCTGTGCAACTTCAGCTAGTCCAGATCGATAACGGAGTAGCAGCCAGGGGTGGTCGCACAAGCTCAAGCTTAAGCAAAATAGTAAAAACAGTAAAAATATAAGAAAATTGTAAAATGCTGAAAATACTAAAAATACTCAAAATATTCAAAATTGTGAAACAGTTCAAAAGAGTAAAAGTATTAAAAGTATTGTAGTAACAGTAAAAATAATAAAAGCTTTAAAAATATAAAAGTATAAAAATTAGAAAGAATAATAAAAAACGCAAAGTAGTAAAACTGATAAAAAGGTACAAAAAGTAAACATAATAAAAATTGTAAAAATATTAAAAACGGTTAAATAGTGAAAATATAAAAAATAGTTGAGATAGAAAAATTAGTAATATTTTTAAAAAATATTGAATGCGTTAATCCTTTGCGATGCAGTGGGACGTATACGTCCCACCTACTTCTCCTAAGTTTTTATTCAATTTCTAATTAGCGTTGACATATAAATACGAATTGTTTCTTTTTATCAACTCTTAGGGATGTAAGGAGTACAACTAGCACAAAAAAATTGTGAATAAACATAAATAATTAAATTATAAATCTAGTTTTTTTACAATACATTCGGCTGTGTCTGAACTAAAAGTCCTAGAGATCCAATTTTTTTTTTGCAAGTATCTAAAATATTGGACTAAACAATAGATTTTTTACAGAATTTCTCGTAGGTTTTTTTGAAAAAAAAAAATTATCGAATATGTAGTTTATTATTATGTTGATCTATAAAAGATTCTGAGAGACAGGGATAATTTCTCAACTAGCATAAAAATAGATTAGGTTGTTTTTGAACTCGCTGATTACGATTCTGATATCATAATTTGAAAATACAAAATGGCGACTATACAATGGCAGCCATTTTTTCGAAATTTGCGAATTTTGTTACAAAGAGCATAAAACTCGATTTACGAGAGTTTTTGGGGTCGCTGATTACGATTCTGATGCCAGAATTCGAAAATTGCGCCTACAAAATGGCAACTATTTTTTACGAAATTGGCAAATTTTGTGAGTCAATCTAAAACTCGATTCACGGGTTTTTTTTGGGTCGCTGGTTTCGATTCTTATACTTTAATTACAAAATTCGACGACGCTCAGCTTTGCTTCACAGATTTCTATACGAGAAGACAATATTGAATCCGCCATTTTTAATTTTGCAGTACCGACATCCGAACCGTGACCCCAAAACCGCCTTAAAAGAAATTTTATGCCAATATAAAGAACATGAAATTTTGCCTAATATTGGATTCTCCATCACGAAATTTGCATATATAACGTCACCATCGTGATCTGCAACTCCTCCTCCCCTAGAAGACAATATAAAAATGAAATTTAGCCATATTGGATTCACCATTTTTAATATGACAATTCTAACATCAGAATCAAAATCAGCAATCCCGAAAACCCCCTTGTAAGGCGTTTTAAGCTAATATAAAAAATATTAAATTTAGCCAAGCACAGTCGCCATATTGGATCCGCCATATTGAATTTGACATTTTCGACGTCAGAATCAGAATCAGCGACCCTGAAAACCCCCTTGTTAGACGTTCTAGGCCAATATAAAAAGCATGAAATTTAGCCAAGCGCAGTTGTCATATTGGATCCGCCATATTGTATTTTAAATTTTCGACGTCAGAATCAGCATCAGCGACCCCTAAAACCTATATAAAGCTAAAAGCAACAATATTAGCAATGAAAAAAAAATCGCGTCGCAAAGGGTTAAATAGCTAAAATAGCGAAAAAGGTAAAAATGCTTAAAATTATAAAACTAGTAGAAATTTTAAAAATAGTGAAAGCAGTAAAAATACTGAAAAGAGTAAAAATAGTTAAAATAGTTGAATTGTAGAAATAGTAAAAGATATGGTAACTGGAAAACCAATGTTATAAAACAATCATCCAGAATGTGGTTTGCAAATTTGTCGAAAGCTGTAACTAGAACTTTTCATAAAAATGTTGTTACAATTTGTAGATAGTAGAGTTAAATTATTCGCTGAAATTATTTAATTCTGTGAACACTGTAAATGTACCACTAACACATTCAATCCTAAATCTCTCATAAAATTTATATTACAACAACATGATGTCTTCGGTGGAATTTTACAGAATGATTTTTTGTATCACATGAACTTTGTTGGGAAGTTGGTCAAAAACCGATTCAATTCACCTAACAGTGAGATTGAACTGATTCTGATTTCATTTTTCACATTTTAATTGTATTTGCCCAATTAGTTGCCATTGGCTGATGATAGTGACGAGTTTTCTGCGTCAGTATAAACATTTAAAGTTTGTATAAGAATTGTTAGCCTATGAATTGTTTTAAATTCGTCCTTAAAAATTTGATGGAAGGCTATTTTAATCGCATAACATTTTTTCGCAAAAAAAAATTCAATAGGAACTTTTGGCCATTACAAGGTTAATACAGTGTTTCGACTAATGGTAGGAATATTTCCCAATTAGATTTCGAACAAATAATAGCTTATTTGTGAGACTTGTACCACAAGACCTTAACAATTGATTTAGCAAATTACAACTAACACATGTGATGGGTAGTATCGGAATAGTTCAAACTCACTATTAGGTGAATTAAATTGTTTTTTTTTGCTTCCCGGTTATCTTTACTTGGGGAGACGACCGGAGTAAGATTTATAGGATTTTCGGCTTTTGCGGTCTGATTAATTAGAACGGGTGATTTATACTGCCCGACGTTTCGGCCACTGGTTATGGCCTTTTTCAAAGGAAATACGTTATCGTTCTTCGTTCAACGCTCAAACGAAGAACGATAACGTATTTCCCTTGAAAAAGGCCATAACCAGTGGCCGAAACGTCGGGCAGTATAAATCACTCGTTCTAATTAATCAGACCGCAAAAGCTATCTTTAGGTTATTCAGAAAATTACTCTGAAGAATTATTTCAAAGATTATAAATCTTTGCAATGAACGTGTTTTGAGATATTTAGGATTGAAACGTAGTTGTTGGTGGTACATTTGCAGTGTTGCCAGAACTAATAAATCCATGCGATTAATTTAACCCTTCTGCCTTAAAATTGTAATAACAATTTTATAAAAAATCATAACAAGTAACAGTTTTCGGCAGAGTTGTTAACCACATTAGAGCCTACTCTTTTTTATGCATTGGTTTTTCAATTTGAGTGAAATAGCGATCCGTATTAATGGAGATATAAAAAAGTGCAATTAGTATTTCCATACAAACTTCAAACGAAATGTGCAAATCCGAGGAGAAACCAATCGCTTCCATAATTTGCACAGTCATTTGAGACTGTGTCCCCAAAACTTGACGTGAAGCTCATCATTGGTGATGTAAATCTCTACGTTGCAAAAAATGTATTATTATGGCCAGTTATTGGAAAGGAGAAAATTCGTTAAACCATCAATGACAACGGGCGTAAATTGATCAGTCTTGACGCAGCTAGAGGAATGACTTCACGCGTAGGAATAATCTGAAGCATTCATGTAGCCTCCGAATGGTTAAACTATAGATAGTCGAAGCCTTTCCGACTTTAGAACTGTCTGAGCACCGAATCTTGATTCAGACCATTGCATGGCGACCGAAGAATATACACCCATCAGAATACATGAATCGACTAAACTGTCAACTAAAAAGAACCTGAGCACAGCGATCGATAACGTTCACGAGTCAGGAATGAAAGTGTTGTGAAGTGACAGGTAGGAGAAAATAGGCTAGGAGCCGAATGCTTGTAGCGGTTACACGTTACTATACACGGTTTGGTATAGTTTGCGTAGAGCAGCCGAGAAATAAACTTAACCGACGTATGAAGTGTATTTACGAGGTCCTCTTAAAGAAATTATTAGAATTTTAATAGATAGAGAACTGTCCGTTAAGGTGTCTACTCTGTCGAACTGCTATACATTTTTCTTCGCAGTATGTAGTTGGAAACTTGTCAGTAGCGAGCTGGAAACCATTTTTATTGTACAACCTAATTGCTTTACGGGAACTTATTTGATCCCTGGTTAAGACAAAATTCACAGTGGTTGGTAGAGTTTTGAGGCAGTCCAAGCTCCGATCTGAAATTCGATTCAAATTATTGCATCCCATATGGTGCAAGCTTTTATTTTTCCAGTGAAAATACTGCAGTTTTGTTTGATGAAGCAAATAATTATTTTACCTAAGTTTACTTCAAAATTTTCCCCACGTAGCAAAAAGGCAACACGTCCGGTCCCAAATGCCGGTATTCAATAATTTACTTTAGTTATGTTCATGTAGAGTACAGAAGCAGCGCCTTTCGTTGCTTCCGAAGGAAGTGCATTGTGAAACAGCTGGGTGTTCCAATTTGCTTGCTAGTTTACGAAGTACTTTTTCTTATTTGTAGGCCAACGTGTTCCAATTTGCGATATCAAAAGAGCACGTTTTCCCGGAATGTTTGACTGTAAAATAATGTAAATGAAATAGTCGAGCCTCGGATAAAAGGTTACCATCCGCAATTTGCAAAATATTCGGCACAATGTTTGAGCTATCTACGCTTTCCATCGTGCAGCAGAAATTTTATCCTTGCAGATCGACCCAAAAAAAAGCTGATAAATTTTACGAAATATTGAGCCTTAAAGTTCAAACCCATTTCGGTACGGTCCGCACCGTAACATACAATATGACATCCCGTAAAGTTGCTCGTACCACCGAACCCGGAAACAGGGAAAACATAGTGTAAAATGGTTTATAGTTTTCCTTCTTGGGCGTGCCACTGACTGTGACTGTTGCGGCTGCCGCGTATCCTCTCGATTCGCTACGCGGTCGGTGATCCTTTTGCCCAGCCCGGTATTTTGCAGAGCCCCGGCGGTCGTATTGCATCGGCGAAATCGAGCGAAAGGAAGCAGGGACGTAAATTCGTTGAATGCACATATTTTTCCCCGGGATTTTCCTCCACCGTCGTCCGCCCTTTTTGTTTCGAGCTAGCTGGGAGAAATGTTTCCTCAATACAAAATATCGGATGGAAGTGGTCCGTTTCCGTCATAAACGCTGCTGCTGCTGGGAGACTCACAAAACCGACCGGTGCGCGCGCGGTCATGAACGGAGGAGCGGGCGGATGATGATGATGATGCAACTGTTTAAACAGAAAGAAGCTAACAAGCTCAGCCAGTGTAGTTGGCACTTTGGGAAAAAGGGTAACGGAAGGAAAACTCATGCAAGCGGATTTTATTAACCACTTTTGATTTATGCTTGTGATTGGTATGTATTTAGAACTTTTTTTTGGGTGTATGTGTTGCTTCTCGAAGTTGGCGCGGTTGGTTCCAGTGCTAAAATTGCAGCGGCAGTGGATCATGGATTATGGGTGGCTTTCGTGGGAGGATTTTATCCTTTTCACACATGCTCTTCGGTGACGATGGGTGAAGATTTATGATAGAGGATTTGTGTGGGGATGAGATGACAGTGCTCAAGGATGGTGGATCTATGGCGGATTAATTTGGGTGATGTAAAGCGAATTTATTGTCCTTCGAGTGCCACTTCTTATCAATCAAAGTGTAAAAAGAATTTGTTTTCCCTTAATTATAATGTCACTTACATTATTGTCATTTTGTTTGTGGTGTCCAACTTTTTTAGTTTTATCTGAAATCAGAGAAGAAAAGACTGGTTAGTGTCACGTAGTACACATACTTATAAGTTCTGAAAACACTGCTTCCCATCACTAGGATGGTCCGAACCGGAATTAGAGTCAGAATAAACATAAATCTATTTTTATTTCCCCTCGTAAATCAAGACGAATTGTTTTTTCGGTGCAATTTCAGTTGTTTCTTGTGCAGTGTAGAGGGGTGGTTAATTTTTAAATTTCAATTTTCCTCTTGGGTGAACGTAGTAAAGAACAATATCGTTACAGTAGCTGCTATTATAAGAAAATCAAATTATATTCTTTTTGTATATTGATGTTATTACCCTTTTCGTTGAAGTGATACTTTTTTTTACTGTTGAGTGGCAGCTGCGGTTGTGTATGGTCTCGCATTGGAGACAGGTAACGATCACTGAGCCAATGCTATATTCATATGTTCTTTCTGGGATGTAATCATATCGCAGTGATGGTAAAAAGGTTTGTGCATTGGGCCAGAGTCTCCAACGTTGCAGGTTCGAATCCTGCTTCTGGGGGAAGTTTTTTTCACATAATTGCTTTCGCTTCACTCACCATTTCGATCTGTTTTCCCCGTTGGATACCACCAAAGAGTCTTAAATAAGGTATTGACACTTACGTAAAAAACCAAATAAATGAATTATTTGTTGAATTGATGTTTGTATTCCAAACTTTTGGGAGCTACTAATTCAATGCAAATTGAATCCCATCTAACTCCAATTTTAATACAAACATCAATTCAACAAATAATTCATTTATTTGGGTTTTGACGTAAGTGCCAATATCTTATTTAAGACTTCCTTTTTATTCACAAAATATAATTCACGTTACAACAGAATATATTCAGAATGATTTCCCCAATGTAAATTTTAGTTGTTTCTCGAATGAATCTTTCGAATACAATAACCTCTGCTTCAGACTTGCAATATACTTCTCTAAAAGGTATCCAATTATAGAACAGACACACGTAGCTACTACGGAGGCCCTGGTAGTGGATATTTTGAATGTAAGATTCCCCCATCTTCTTCCCCTCGCAGCACCAGTAGTGTCCAATCATTTCCATTTCCCAATAACACTTCTCCATTTAAATGGAAAACCATTCTGTTTGTGCAAATCTCCGTTCCACAGAGGATTGCATTTTTCGACTGTCGAGGAGCGCTTCGGTAGTGGCCAGCAGTAGCGTTTCCCTTGTTCCGAAATTGAATCATTCGGATGAGCACTGATATTAAGCTTCGATGACAGTGGGAGCCCCTTTAGAGAGAACACTGTGCTCCAATTATAGATCCACTGGAGCGTGCGGGGAAAAATAGCCGACGTAGTGAAAAGATATTATTCCAAAGGGAAAATGGAGCCTGAATTGAAAATGCAGTCCTTTCTGTTTTTTTAACGGTCAGCCGTACCATTTTCTGTTTCCGATACCTGCCAAACGATGTTTGGCTTAGCGTCAAACGGAAATTGCCTATGCACTATGGGTTGGTTCAATTCAAGCCGACGTGTTCATTGTTTACAATAAGAATGAATTGGATTTGTTAGATTTGTTGAACAATAACACTGTTTTTTTTTTTTCAAAATTATTCAAATTTTCGAATAAAAATATTGATAAAATTCTTGATTGACTCCTACACTAAAAAAATTGATTTTAAAAATTTGAAGTCGATTTACAAAAAAAACCATTTTTGATTTGGATGAAACCTTTGTTCCAAGATAGATAATTATGTTCCCTACCTACTGTCAAAAGTTCAAGTTGGGCACTTTCAAGGAAAAAAAGTTATTTGAAAAAAAAACTTTTCCTTGTCCAAACTGATTTTTTTTTTCAGTGTAGAACATAATTACCTATCTTGAAACGAAATTTCATCCAAATTAAAAATGGTTTTTTTTTGTAAATCGACTTTAAATTTTTAAAATCGATTTTTTTCAGTGTAGGAGTCAATCAAGAATTGTATCAATATTTTTATTCGAAAATTTGACTAATTTTGTGAAAATCACTCCCACAACATTTTTTTGTAGGACTTGTCATTTTTAGACTAGAGCCATTTGAAAAAAATGGTAAAAAAGTTTGGCCTTTTTCAAAAGACAGGCTAGATCATTTTTGGAAAAACAAAGTATGCAAAGTGGCTTTTTGTGACAAAAGTCTGCATGTACAGAAAGTTTCATTAAAATCTGAGAGGGTGCTGAAACTTTTGTACAGGTTGGCGCGAAATTCGTCGTCTTTGAGAGCTTTGATTAAGATACCTGTCGCGAAGGAGTACTTTTATGGTTTAAAAAGAGCTACACCTTCGACAGAATTCACCTCCCCTCGACTCCAGGTATTGAAGCAGTCGCTTTTCAAGTCAAAATCAAATAGAAAGATATTGGTCTTGCTACCCTCCCTTCTGTAGAAAATTGTGCACGACGTGTCGGAGGGAAACTACACAATTGTTTCACTTTCCTCGGTGATGGATTTTTTTTCTCCTTTGCATTTCTGTCATGCAGGAATAACGCTAGACAGAATAAAATTCAACTTACTGGTGACAGGTGACAGTGATTGCTGTTCGTAAATCAGGAAAACTAGCCTCCGAGCACAATTCGTATCGGGCGATTGAAATACTCTCTTTTATCCGGAAATTTATGGCGAAAATAAATCTTACGACGCATCGATAATTGGGTTCAGGCAAACGACTTGTTATCAGAAACTCAATTTGACTTTTGCAAAAGCAATGGGACGAACGATTGTCTTGCGTTGCTTTCATTGGAAATGTAACTGACATACGCTCGTAAAGAGCAAATAGCATCTGTTTTCTTGGACACTAAGAAGACTTTCGATTCTGCATCAATAGAAGCTCTCTCTGGGATAAGCTTCATCAATACCGTCTTTCGCCGATTCTTTTAAAAAAAGTAAAACGGGGGTGGGCTTAGCGTAGTTGATAAATCGATTGCCCTGTACGCAGCGCACCTGGGTTCGAGTCCCGACCCCGCACATAGGGTTAGAGATTTTTCTAACCCGAAGAGGCGAATGACCTTATGGTTAAAACCTCTATAATCGAAATAAAAAAAGATGGGTGGGTAATGTCTAGGACATAAACGGACTCCTTTGACTTGTAATTCAGATCGAATGATACTAAATGAAATGTGTACTAATGTTTGAAGTTATTCTTTATAATTATTATGGTGGTTCTGAAAAAACCTTTGTTGTTGGCGTCTGCGTTGATAGGGGATGCGCTGGATTCTAAGCTCGTTGAAACATTCATTCCTGAAATGAACAAATTTCATATTTCTTGCTTTGAAATATCAATGTTAAAATCTCTCGAAACAACCATCGGAATCTTTTTCCTAGCGTACAGAAATGAATTACGCTTAGTGAAAAACTAGGGGCGGATAATGTGCGGGACATAACCGCGATGATTATATTCTTAAAATTCTGCTTGTATCTCCTTCAAATGGCTAAATTTTACGCATGAAGCTCGATTAACCGGGCTCAGCGAAATTTTCCTGGGGATCCCGTTCGTTAATCTATTCAGTAAAACAATTTTATTACCGAGTTCTCCGCATTGAATACATGTCAATAATTTCATATGATTTCAACAAGCAGACAATGTACATGTAGACAGGTGGGAGTGTTTTGAAATGGTTTTAGTGGAGGTAACAATATAAAATCGTATATTGGACATTTTACAATGATTCTCCTTAACCCTGCAAAACCACGGGATTGGCAGCAGAGGGTTAAGTTGTTATGAAGAGATGACAGTTATTATATGATAAATAAAAATATAAAATTGTTCTATAAATTGCAAAGTTATTGCAGTGTTAACTTGAAAATTTGTCATTTCATTCATATAGGAACAATCATTGAAATTATGTCAATTTATGCTTTGCAAGATTTGAAACAACTTCGAAGTGTGGTCCCCCTGTTATGTCATATTCATTGCCAACCCATCTTTTCCATTATGCATTCGTCCTAATAAGGACGGTTTGTAGATAACTATGGTGATACAAGACGAGAATCTTTTGAAACGATTCAAACCTTGTCGACGATTTGTTTCTACTGCGTACATACATATGAAAATTCCCCTTTCGTACCTCACACCGAATGAGTACGCTTTGCATCGAGGCGTTCCCATTTATTAACTTTTCGTTGCAGATGGAAGGCCATCCTTTTGTGCGATAAATGAAAATATTTTCATCATTCGTTTTGTCGTAGCTTTCGCTTAGTGGCATAGTTGCTACATTCACTGATTTTCTTGGAAAGAATTACAAAAATCTTCGGGTTTGTAGATTAATTTGAAAAATATTTTCTTATATAATTATTTTTAATTACACAAGTTAATAAAAGGAACTTCCTAATAAAAATCTTTTTCCATTATAGATTCATCCTAAGGACGGTTTGCATATAACTATGGCACAAATCCATCTACAATTAACAGCGCTAACGGAAAATAAGCACCACTAATTCTTTACAAGTATTTTGTTAGTCCTAAAAAGGACTGTTGGCAACATTATAGACGCGTGAATTTACTTATCTTCTTCGGGCAGCTTTCTTGGCAGGTTTGGCGGTCTTCTTTGGCTTTGGAGTCTTCGACTTGTTCGCTGCAGCCTTCGATGTTTTGGTGACATTTTTAGTGGCAATTGCTACCGCCTTTTCAGTGACTGCGTTTCTTAAGCCGTTGGCTTTTTGGCCTTCTCACCGCCACAAACATTTTTCTTCTTCTCTCCGGTGGTAGCCGATTTGATTGGTCGTCCGATGCAGCTGCTCACGACCTAACACCTAGCACGCACGTCTGTTATGCACCGCGTCTTACACACGTCTGGTTTTGGGAAAAGCTGCGACACCCCTATTTATAGGTTTTATCATTAATGTTGATTCTCATTTAAAGCAGTTTTTGAACTATTTAGATAGATTTTATATAGCAAACAACGTATCGGTAGCAAGCGTTGAACGTTTTCCTTCCGATTTATGAAACAAGATTATCAACCCGTTTAGTGGAAGAAAAGTTATTAAGGTTCAAAATGTACGTAGTGCTTTCGCTAATTTGCACTACTATCGCTTTCTCGCTCGTTCTCGTGCGATCATGAGCCTTTCCTTTCCGTCCGGCTTCTAATGGCATAACCAAAACTAATATGCCGGATTTCCCCCACCAACTGCTCTCGTCAAGCAACCCAATACGAATAATCATAGGAACAAACATGTAGTGGACCTATATATAAGCATTTCATTATTTTATTGTTCGGTTGGTGCACCATATTGACAGTTCTGTGCGGGATGGGCTGAAAATTTTCACTTTTCCGAGTCGTTTTCGAAAGATTTTTCAAAACACTATTTTTCCGTTGATAATGAATGTATTACATATTCCAAAATTTAATACAAGATTGGTACAAATATTTTCGACAAAATGCCGAAGAAATTGATTAAATCCATTCAGTGCAACAAAAGATATAAGCGTTCAAAATCTTACATAATTTTTCTTTCGAAATTTTGAAAAGGGGCCCCTATATTGAAAGGTAAGTCGTTAGTCACGACAAAAATAAATAAATAAATAAGCAAGAAAAACGTCAACGATTGGAGCAATGTTTAGTTCGCAATTACCGCGTTAGGGGTGTTGGTATGTATCTAACAAACCCAACTCGCATTAAAATAAATAATAAATTTCAAAATTATGGTTCTCAGTCGTGTCCCAGGGAAATTTGATGTGGTTTCTTGAAAACGATCACAAGTGTGCTGGAGGATATTTTGAAGGTTTTTTGATCGAATTGGCTACACCTGAGGGATTCCATGAGAAACCGGCTGACCACAAAATATGACCATCATCGATTCGAACGAAACTTTGAAGTTGTGTACGGTTTATGAGTCTCCATTATTTTCCCTGACAATTGCAATATTTTGATACAAGAGTGATTTTTTAAAAGGGCGTAAAAATTTGTACGTGCATTAATTTCAATTTTTTTGTTCTATTACTGTATTTTATACAGCAAAAATTTCTGAGAACAAGTTTCAGTGAATGAATATTTATGTGCGAAAAAATTATACACTGGAAAGAATTATGTGTCATTTTTCACAAAACCAAAAATAAGTGTTAAAAAATTAAATTGTAAAAAACAAATTTTTTCTAATTTTTTACATTTTGTTAATAAAAACTTCAAGAGAAAAGAAATATTTTGAATGTATGATGTGTATGATGGAGAACTTATCGGTAAAAAAGTTTTTACAACAATAACTTTATACATGTTTTTAAATTTCATACTAATTGACATAGAAAACTGTAATTTTATTACAGAATATAATTCTTAGTCTTGTTTTAAATCAAAATGTATTTAACAAAAATCTTCCAAAATGTGATAGTTTTCGAGATATTTGGAATTTTGTTCCAACAGGAACAGTTAATTCGTGTGATTGTGCTCTTTTTAAAAGTTATTCGCGTTACCCTATCATAAAATGTCAAAAATCTAATGTTTATCGTTTTAAAGACATAAAAAAAACTTTTTCAGTGTATTTGAATCATGGAGAAGCTTTCAATAAAAAAGTTTTCCTAACAACAACTTTTGACATATTTTTATAATTCATACCATTTGCAGTAAAAATATAATTTTCTTTTTAAATATGATTTTAAACGCTATTTTAAATCAAAATGCAAATAACCAAAAAATTCTGAAATGTGGTTGCTCTCAAGAAATTTCAAATTTGGTTTCAACAAGCATAATTCTTTTGTTTTATTACGACCTTTTCAGAAGTTATTCGCGTTTCTCCATCAACAATATTAAGTTTTTCAAAAGGCCCATAACATTTCCTGTAACTTTCTCTTTGGCATTAAGGTGATATTGTAAACCATTTGAAAGCTATACGAAAACAACCAAAATATGTTCGAACTATTTAGTTTAATCATAAGACCCTATGGTTGAATAGTATTTTGATTGTTTTCATATAGCTTTCAAATGGTTTACAATATCACCTTGATGTCAAAGAGAAAGTTACAGGAAATGTTATGGGCTTTTTGAAAAAGTTAGTATTGTTGATGGAGAAACTCGAATAACTTCTGAAAAGGTCGTAATAAAACAAAAGAATTATGTTGTTAAAACAAAATTTGAAATATCTCCAGAACTATTACATTTCAGAAAATTTTTCTTATTAGCATTTTGATCTGTGATAGTGTTTCGAATCACATTCAAAAAGAAAATTGTATTTTTGACTGCAAATATTAAGAATTATAAAAATATGTCAAAAGTTGCTGTTAGGAATTTTTTTATTGAAAGCTTCTCCAAATACACTGAAAAAGTATCTTTTACGTCTTTAAAACGATAAACATTTGACATTTTACGATGGGGTAAGGCGAATAACTTTTAAAAAGGGCACAATCACATGAATTAACTGTTTTTGTTGAAACGAAATTCCAAATATCTCGAAAACTATCGCATTTTGGAAGATTTTTGTTAAATACATTTTGATTTAAAATAAGATTAAGAATTATATTCTGTAGTAAAATTACAGTTCTGTATGTCAATTAGTATGAAATGTAAAACATGTATAAAGTTATTGCTAGAAAAACTTTTTTACCGATAAGTTCTCCATCATACAATCACGTTCAAAATATTTCTTTTATCTTAAAGTTTTTATTAACAAAATATAAAAAATTAGAAAAACTGGGTTTTTTTACAATTTAAATTTTTATCGCAATTTTTAGTTTTTGTGAAAAATGACACATAATTTTTCCCAGTGTATATTTTTTTCGCACATAAATATTCTTTCCCTGAAATTTGTTCTCAGAAAGTTTTGCTGTATAAAATACAGTAACCGAACAAAAAAAATGGAAATTAATGCTCGTACAAATGTTTACGCCCTTTTAAAAAATTGCTCTTGAGTCAAAATAATCTTACTGATTGTGGAAAATGTTTAGTCTTCCATGCCGATGAAATGTATAAAGTTCCATAGGAATCTAACATGGTCGATCAGGATTTTAATTATTTTCGGACGGATTTTCGTGGAATTCGTCACCTAGGGGTATTCCCGGAACCTGGCTCTACCGGGAAGAAGGAATATTTTCGACCCATTCTCAAACCCGTCTTTCAACATGTCAAACTTTATGATTTTGTAAAACAAGAACACTAAAACACATTTTGAAATTTTTCTGGTCGAATTGGCCATATCCCGGGGTATTCTGCGAACCTGGTTCCACCGGGAAGGAGAACAATTTTCGACCCATTCTAATACCCATTTTGAGACATGTTAAACTTCATGACTTTGCAAAACAATTACACTGAATTACATTCTGCACGTTTTTCGCTCAAATTGGCCAAACGTCGGGGTATTCCAGGAACCTAGTTATACCGGAAAAGAAGAACAATTTTCGACCCATTCCAAAACTCGTCTTGCAACATGTGAGCCTTCATGATTTTGCAAAACAAGCCCACTGGGTTATATTTTGATGGTTTTTTGGTAGAATTAGCCACATTTCGGGGAACTCCGGGAACCTGGTTCCACCGGGAAGGAGGACAATTTTCAACACATTCTAAAACCCATCTTGCGACATGTCAAACTTTATGATTTGGCAAAATAAAAGGCACTGGAGAACATTTTGAACGTTTTTGGTCAAATTGGCCGCATCCTGAGGTATTGCAGGTACCTGGTTTCAACTTCTTCCCAAGTTCCTGGAATACCCGGGGATGTGGCCAATTCGACCAAAAACCATCAAAATATAATCCAGTGGGCTTGTTTTGTAAAATCATGAAGGCTCACATGTTGCCAGAGAGTTTTAGAATGGGTCAAAAATTGTTCTTTTTTCCGGTATAACCAGGTTCCTGGAATACACCGACGTGTGGCCAATTCGACCAAAAAACCTTCATAATGTCCTCCAGTATACTTATTTTACAAAATCATGAAGTTTGACATGCCGCAAGATGGGTTTTAGAATGGGTCTAAAACTATTCTTCTTTTTCTGGAGAACCAGAATACTGGAATACCTCGAAGTGTGTTCAGTTCTACTAACCTCCAAAGTATCCTCCAGTGCATTTATTTTACAGAATCATGAAATTTGACATGTCGCAAGACGGGTTTTGACCAAAAAACCATCAAAATGGTAACGCACATGTCCAAAATACTCATAATGACTAAATTAACTGTTGTTTTTAAAACAAAAAGAAAGTTGACATCGGTTTTCTCGAGGGTTACATGGTTTCGGTAACTGAATGTTGTCATTCAGGAACATCCGTGGGAGTCCGCGGAACAGATCGGATGCGTTAATTGGTGTTGTTTGTCAAATGCTAGAGATCTTAGCAAAACGTATGAATGCAAATCGTTGCCAATCCGTTCGAGTTGGTCAAATGGCACCAATTTGAATTTCCATCGTTCCATCATTTTAGCTAGAAGAAAAAGCTACACGTACACTCGAGCTAGTGCTCTCCGTGCACATTGAACTACCCAGAAAAATAATGAATTTTGGAAACCTCAATCGGCCCACCTCTGGGTCGATGCCTAGTCCCACCAGAAGTACTTGTTCCAACTTTGTTTCAAATCGGACAAATCTAGCTACCGGACCAACATGCCTGAAGTTTGTATGGGATCCGAACGTTAAAAATTTTCTGATGCTCAAATATTGTATTTTATATTCATGTATCTTTTCTTCAGATTCGCAAACTGCCCGAGTTATTTTTTTTTGAACAAGTACTCATGAGAGAGCATTCAACAATAAGTGCTTCGCGTCAAAAATCTCTATGCGATTTATTTTTCGTGATAATCATCACTGACCCAAGTCAAAGAAAATTTGTCGGAAAATATTGGTCCATGCGAGTGGAAATCTTCGGGAAGTAGAGACAATCTATCAACAAATGGCACTCATATGGTAATGGTATACTGGCGCCACTATCAAATCAGTGGTATATATTTGAAGCAAGCACTTTCTGTCAGATTGTCCCCGGGCTGGGCCGTTGTATGATCCAGATTTCTTCGTGAAAATACATGAATTCCACGATCTTAAGAAATTGACGGTAAAAATATTGTGTGTTCTGTTCAAGCCATGAGCAGAATTGTAGAAGCTGGGAGTCGTTTCGAGAACTCTATTGGAGATGTCGAAGCATCTCGGCGCGCATACCGTACTAGCTACTGATGATGATGGTCCCACCTCATACCCCTACAAAGGTGTGAGCTGAACGATTTATTTAAAAGATAATTAATATTTTGATCCATAACAAAACCAGTTAACAAAAAGAAACGGACTGGTTCAATTTGCAGACATAGCCTTTCCTTCAAAAGAACGTAACCAGATACATTTCGAATATTTCGCCAACAACCAGGGTCCATCAAGAAAATTTCCATTCCGGGAAGATACTTGATAGAATCGAGAATTGAACCCAATAGCTTCCATTTTCGATAATTCTCTGTAAGATTCCTCCCGCCTGACCAAGACATCGGTATGACCACCTGCTAAGGTGAGAAGTGGCAGTGCTGAGTCCATATCATCCACATCAGACCTCTTTATTGAAAGTTTCCTACCATTAACCCAAGGCAATCCAGGGATATTCCTATCCGAGAACATCCTTGATTGATCAAGAATGATGTGACATCAATAACGCGCCAGAGAATCATGATTGACAGCCTTCGACATAAGTTTGACCGTACCAACCAGTAACGCGGGTGACGTCATGTAAACTCTCGAATACGAATTGCCAATGAGTTTGACATATTCAAACGAGTAGATGTTTTTTTTGTATTCAAATGAGCATCTTATATGAACGTTTCAATTAGAAAGTACAGTGGTATTGACTAACTTTGTGCTCCGGTTGACTTCATGAAAAGCAAATCAACAAAAAAAACATTTTTCAAACACATTGCTTGATAAACCATTCCATTTTCGTTGTTCGAGAATTAAACGATTTACTATCAGATTTCAAAGATTTTTGTGAAGATGCAATATATGCAACGACGTTGTTAAATGTCTTTTAGCATATTCCCCGATATTTTGTCAAATATCGTTCTATCTTTACAAAATATTAATTTATTAATTAATAATTGTTAACTATTCAACAAAACCGGAACATATGTTACTAAAATTATTACACGCTTCAACAATTTCAAGTTTCCTTTTTTGAGCCACATTTCTTGGTTTTGTTTTTTGAGCCACATTTCTTGTAGCTATGGCTGGCAATTTTCTCTTGACCAAACTTTTAATGTAGGAACTCTAAACGATACATGAGCCGAACTCGCCAACTCCAACAAATGTTGGCAGCTCCCTCTCAGATTTTAATGAAACTTTCTGGACATGAGAACTTTGTCACAAAAAGCCATTTTGCATACTTTGTTTTTCCAAAAATGATCTAGACTCACTTTTGAACAGGGCCAAACTTTTTTACCATTTTTTTTCAAATGGCTATAGTCTAAAAATGACAAATCCTACAAAAAATGTTGTAGGAGTGATTTTCACAAAAGCAGTTAAATTTTTGAATAAAAATATTGAAAAAATTCTTCATTGACTCCTACACTGAAAAAAAAATCGATTTAAAAAATTTAAAGTCGATTTACAAAAAAAAACATTTTTGATTTGGATGAAATTTTGTTTCAAGATAGATAATTATGTTCCCTACCTACTGTCAAAAATTCAAGTTGGGCACTTTTAAGGAAAGAAAGTTATTTGAAAAAAAACTTTTCCTTGTCCAACCTGAATTTTTTTTCAGTGTATTTTTATCGAAAACTAAACCAATAAAAGTCGTAATCATCTCAGAATCCATTTTCCCAGCTGCTAGTGGCCTGATACATGCAAAAAGTATCAGTAACGAATTTGGTATACATTCATAACAAACTTGAATGAAGACTGGAAGATCGGAAGACAAGAAGATTGGAAGACTAACAGACTGGACGACTGGAAGACTGTAAGACTGGAAGTCAAGAAGACTGGAAGACTTGAAGACTGCAGTTCATTTGTTTCTCTCACAACTGATAAATTTTATGAAACAATTTACAAGCTTTTCTAAAATTTATTTTATGTCTGATGGAGCAGCAGCACAATACAAAATTCTAGTCAAAGTTTGAGTTAAGCGCAGAATGTCACTTTGATGCAGCATCCCATGGAAAAGGACCCTCTGATGCAATTGGTGGTACTCTCAAGCGAATGGCAAAAAGCCAGTCTTGCTCGTGACTATGGAAATACCATAATAACTCCCCGAGAGTTATATTACTGGGCAGTTGAACAAACTGATAAAAATATCACAAAATCAAAATATTGCTACATATTCACTGAACAGTACAACAAAATGTCAGAAGAACTCTAAGAGTTGTATAATAACGCCAAAACGATATCTGGAACTCAAAAATTCCACAGTTTTGTGCCTATTCCTGGGGGCAAAGTAGAGACGAAAAGGTATTCTAATTCAGAAGATGAACCAAAAATATTTTCCTTGTATAGAAATAATACAAAATAGCATGCATGAAGATAGTTTTAAGGTAAATGAAATACATAAATAAATAAATAGTTATGTAAAATTCAATACATAATGTTGTAGTGGTTATTTCTTTCTTTGATTCTTCCTCAGCACAAAACAAATAAAAAAAGTAATAATGGAATATCTGTTTAAACTCTTCTCAATGGGATTCTTGATTAAGAGGTTACATACCTTTTAGTTATAGAAATGTCACGAAAGTTTGAATTTACGTAAAGGAATAAAGCAATGATCTCATTAAATCAAACTTAATATTTAGTACATTTTTCAGTACATTTTTCAGTAAAATAAACAGGCAAAAGTTTATAAAAATAAATTGATAATTGGCGGAGCCATGGCTTTTTGCCCGAAACCCTTTTTATTCAAGAGGTTTGCAGTGATCACGATTGGAGACCAATAGATCAACTAAAATCCCAAAACTTGAAAAATTCCATTAGTATACATATAAGTATTCCTCGTACCTTAACGATTAGTTGAATAAATAATAATTTTTTCCGGCATTTGAGAACGTTTTTAGTAAAAAATCGCTATTTTAAGCTCGCATGAAACAAAAATTTATGAATAAAAAAAGAATCGTTAAAGTACGAGAAAAATTAATTACGATCGATTGGAAAAAAAATTAAGAAAATTGATTGAGTAGTTTTTCGCCAATCGTGGTCGTGGAAAAACCATTTTTAGTAAAACGACATTTCGAGATAATCGAGTTTAAAATTTCAAATTGCCACTGCTCTTGGTAGACGAAGCGCGTTTGGAAACGCGTAACTTTCGATCTATTTCTCGGATCTTTATAAAAAATTGGAAAAACATTCTGAAGGAGTTGTACTTTCCGATACAGTAATAAAAAATCCGATTTTATGAAAAATGAAAAAGTAGTTAACCCCTTAATAAAAATATGCTTATTTGCTAAATTAGACAATATCTTCTCACAAACTGAGTTTTATTGGATTCTGAGATGATTATGACTTTTATTGGTTTAGTTTTCGATAAAACTACACTGAAAAAAAATCCGTTTGGACAAGGAAAAGTTTTTTTCAAATAACTTGTTTCCCTTAACTTGAATTTTTGACGGTAGGTAGGGAACATAATTATCTATCTCGAAACAAAATTTCATCCAAATCAAAAATGTTTTTTGTAAATCGACTTTAAATTTTTAAAGTAGATTTTTTTCAGTGTAGGAGTCAATGAAGAATTTTTTCAATATTTTTATTCGAAAATTTGACTAATTTTGTGAAAACCACTCCTACAACATTTTTTGTAGGATTTGTCACTTTTAGACTATAACCATTTGAAAAAATTGGTAAAACAAGTTTGGCCCTTTTCAAAAGACAGTCTAGATCATTTCTGGAGAAACAAAATATGCAAAGTGTCTTGTAGTCTTCATGCACAGAAAGTTTCATTAAAATCTGAGAGGGTGCTGCCAACTCTGAATACGATTTGGCGCGAAATTCGTCATGACAGTTTTGTCGTTTACTTGAGAGTTGAGGCAAAATTTTTTTGGCTCGTACTGTCAAATACAAATGTCCGTTTGACAGTACGAGTTACTGATTTTTGCGTCAAGTCTCTTGCCAAATCTAAAATTAGAGTGTGACCAAATTTCAACACAACAAGGGGGAATAATTCAGTACCACAACGTGACAGAAAGCTCGTTGGACAAAGAACATATGCGGATAAATATGTTCGAATATTTTAGATTTCGATGTGCGTGTACCGATATTTCCATTAGAAATAGCGAAATAACTGGTTTTAATACAACCGATCAGAACATTGTCAAAATTGTACAATTTGTGTTAACAGCCTAAAGTGTACTTCACTCCGGTTATGTCTCTGACATTACCCACCTATCTTTTTTTGGTCCGAAGATGTAGACATAGACCTTCGAAACGTTGATGTTAGGCGTAACCAAGTCGTTTTATTGTTACTTTCTTCACTCTGACGTAAAACCGTCAAATTTTAGTTCAAAAAAAATAAATTAGAACTTCCCGTTTTCGTAGATCAGTAATCAAAATGGGAGGTCAATTATTACATCGCATAAATAATGAGATCGAATTAACTCGGATTTTGTTTTTCAATGGTGTGAATTTACAGGTTCTCTTGTTTTTCCACCTTTATCGATACTATTATTAATTAATTTACAATTATATTAACTTTCAACTCGACAATGGACTCTCGCAACGATCGACGAATTGGTTTTGTATGTTTCTCGCCATCAGGTACAGGAAATAAAATTAATTATTGTAATAAAAGTTGATTCAATATAAAATTAATTCACCGCGACACGTTTAAGGGATCAACAGGGGGATAAAATGGTCGTACCATCGCACTTACATACACGCCACGAAGAATGAGTTATTAAATGAAAATCCATTAAAAGTGACGCATAAAATTACCGCACTTTTTTTCGCGAAACGAAAATGTAAAATTTTTATTGCATCAGTTTCGTTTCTTATCCCTTGTTACCAGGAACCACCTCCACCATTGATGGAACTGGATTCGTTTTCCGTTTATTTTCGTGGATTTATTACGCCAATCGCACATACACGGAGCCCTTCAAGCAAGACCCCGTAAGCACTCCCGGCCAAAAAAAACAGCAAAATCGTTTTATCCTCCGTCATTTAAATACCACGTATATTATCCGTTGATTTATTTCCGCTTTTTGGGTTTGCTCCCGTGTCGTCGTCTGGCTGGCTGAATTATTTGCATCCTGGAGTTCGATTGGTGCACTGTGCGCGCGCATTTGACGCATCCCCTGTGGGTATGGCAGTGGTATTTAATTCGGTTTTTTGTGTTTGGCTGTCACAATATCGTAATTATCACATCATCATCTATTGTGATTCCCATTGAGGTGGAGGCATTGTTCGGTGGCGTCCGTAAAAGTGTTTGGTTGAGCATCGTTCGAATTTCTGTCATGGATGAACGGGAAAAATGAACGGTTCGTCACGGGAGATTTTTTTGCATTTAAAAATCTGCGCGAAAATTTGATGAAGTTGGGCAGTCTCTACCGGAGCTACCCAAACTGATCTATCGCTTTAAACCGGCAATGGTATCGGCCAAAGAACTCGAATAGGGACGCTGGTAAATCATTGGTGAACTAAAACTAACATTCACCAAATCGAGTGAACTTGGCATGTTTGTGTGTTATTGGTAAACACGCTCTCCGTCGAACGCGTAGTTTGTCCTCCAAGGGAAAATAATATGAATTTTCGAAGCCGCGTCGCAAATTTTGGAACCATGCCAAAACAAGCCATGCGTCCTTTCAATTTCGAGGATAATGATCTGGGACCGTTATAGCAGAATACCGTCCGCGTTTCAGCAATCAAGCTGCCACAAGTAAATACTTGTGGCTACTTGATTACTGAAGCCTTCACTCATTTCAAACCTCAAATTAGGTGTAGGCTTGTGTCATCATGAGGCGAAAGTGCGATTCGTTCGATTCATTCGGTGCTGTGGACAAATTTTAAATACCGTAGAAGCAAATCCAAAGCGGGCGCAGGTGTAGGTATTATCTAAAACCGATTCGACTTCAGTCGACATTTTGACATATGATTTCATTTGAGAATTTGATCAAGACCCTTATTCTCACAGTCACGTCACCTATAGTGATTAAAAGAAAAATTAAGTCGCTAAGTGACGTAACTGCGAGAATAGGGACCCACGTTGTTTTACAAATTTCATGCTGTTATTCAAATTCTTTCGAATTGGTGGCACCATAAAAAAACCATTGTGCAATGCATTTTCTTAAGGTCAAAACCCCCAAATCACGGTGAAAAAATAAAGCCGTTGTTCTTGGTTTGAATGTGAAACTTTTTGATATCGATGGTCGTTACGCAGAGCTACCATAGACCGATGAAAATTTTTTTTTCAAAAGTTTAATTATTGGCACTACTCTTATTAATGCTACTAAAACTGGTTTGACAGTTCTGGGGCACTGGTCTGATAAGCCATTACTACTACTACTACTAAATTATCGTCTCATTTATCATAATACAACAAACTGCACTACCCCCTTTCATACAACAGCACTCGAAATAAATCAATTCAACATTCGGAGTACAGCAAAACCAAATCTGTCCGAATAAACACCATAATTGATTTATGGTGAAAACCGGTTCATTCAATTTAACCCATTTATGCCGGAGCTGTGTCGTGAAATAATGGTCAAGCAATTACTGTCTAGCGTCCGAATGCAGCAGCTGCTGCAACGATGCTGAGTACCACCGCCAATTTCCTACCACATGGCATCTCCCCAGTGGAACCAGTAAGTGTGACAATAGGCGGCAAAAAAGTATACCAAATACTGCAGGACATCAAAAAAAAAAAAAGAAAAACCGGAACGAGCTTCACCGAGCCGCAATATTTTTATTTGCTAAGGATACACAGACACCACACATCACTGAAGTCAGATTACATACATACATGCCGGAGCCGCTTCATCATTGTCAATTCCCCGAATGTGCTGCCAGTCATACGCACCCACCACCAACAGTCATAACATTTCATGGTGGGGGGGGGGGTGCGGTTAAAGTGTCGATAAGATTGGTGAGTAAATTTTACGCATGAATTTCTACCGACTCATCCCTTTCGCTGCTGGCTGTGCCCTATGGGAGTGACTGAAAAGGATATACATCATTTTCGTAGGGGAGTGGGCGTAGCGTATTGGTAAATCGATTGCCTTGTACGCAGCGCACCTGGGTTCGAGTCCCGACCCCGCACATAGGGTTAGAAATTTTTCCTAAGAGATTTTTCTAACCCGAAGAGGCGAATGACCTTAAGGTTAAAACCTCTATAATTGAAATAAAAAAAAAAAAAAAAAAATCATTTTCGTTTGATCAATTGTTCGATTGCCGTGCGTTGCCGTTGGAGGACGGATTGCTGTCATTTTTTACGAGCCGAGTAATGGCATTTTTTACTGAAATTGAGGCATTCAATTTTCACGCTCGAACGCGCGCGGCCTGAAGAGAATGGTGCTTTGTGGTGATAATGATGAGTACAGAGTGTATTTCTTTAAGTCCTTGTTGTTCAATGAAAATTTATAATAATTGCAGTAAATCAAATCAGTTATGGAATTTGTCGTTTCATCAGAAGCCGACAATAACTCAGTGACAGGACTACGCTAGCGTCGGATTGACGTTAACTCCAAAAACGAAAACACTATTTTCGATTCTGAGCAAAGCCCTAGTCCTGCGTGATGTCTCGCAGGAAAAAGAGTTCTGATTAAGCTGATGAGAATTAACGATCTTGGTTTGGCTTTGCAAGCCAATGCAATATGCACTGTGCTATGTTTCTCCTTAGTGGAGTTTTTTTCTGCTTCTGATTTGTGCAAGATGAGAAGACTGATCAGAATGCTCTTGGTGTTTAATCGTGACCTTTTCTATTATATTCGGAATGTTATTCATGGATCCATTCCTTCTCGCGATATACCATTAGTAAGACAAGAAACTATAAATTCTGTTTATATTTTTGTGCATGGTCCTTATATGTTCCCATTGCTCAGAATAATATTCATGGATCCATTTTTACTGGCAAACTGATTCATTTTAGAACTGTTTTACGGTCCGTGAATGAGTATATTATCACTTTCATGAACTTGTTTATAGTTCAAGCAACTCGGTCTATGGTCTTGAATATTTCAAGGTAAGCATTATAAACATCCTAATTTATATTGGAGTCAGCTTTGCTCCGTGCGTGAACTGGCATCTGATTCATAATATATCAAGAATTCGCGATCGTGAAATATTTAGTCTACCTTCTCATCTTGCACAGAAAAGAAGCTAAAAATTGCGCCGCTGTTGCTGTATCAGAAAACCTTCCCTTTGTTCTATATCCAACGCACAAATATTATTATATTGTCCCCTCCGACTGGGCAGAGAAATTGGCTTGCCACAGAAGTTAAAAGTGACTGTATTACGGAAAAATCAACTGTGTGGTATGCGGTGGTAACTGAATTCTCTCGCAGTACTTCAGCAAAGAATTGACCCACTGAGTTTCTGTTCCCCATGTCGTAAGAGGTGACTAACAACAGCTTTGCCGTCAAATGGTAAGATTACATAGTAGAGGAATTTCTTGGAGTGTCGGTACGAACATCTTTAAAATCGTGACCGACTATCTTATATCCCGATAAAACTTTACACGTGTTTAACCGGCATAGGAAACTGAACATTATCCATAGGCAATAAGATTATTGACTCATGACTATAGAGAATGAATACTTCTGCAAGAAATATATATACACTGAAAAAAAATGTTGCATCATTTTTCACAAAAACAAAAATTGATGATAAAAATTAAAATTAATTTTTGTACTTTGTCTCTAAATAGAAAAAAAAAAAACATTTCGAATGTGATTACCTGATGGAGATCTTATTGTTTTTCTAACGAAGACTTCATACACATCCAATTCAGCTACGTAATTTCCTAGCAAAGTCAGTAAATTAAGAAACTGCAAACAAATCTCAGTAAAGTGAGACTTGTTTGCTGATTTTCAGTGAATTATTTTCCAAGTCTCAGTTATCAGATGTCATTTTTATTGAGATTTCAGCAAAAAAAACTGTATACTGAAACCTCAGCTAATGAGATTTCGGCAAAAGATGGGAAAAAAGCTGAGATTCGATAGATAAAATTAAGGGTGCAAATGCTTTTAAATTGCTAATTGATTGGCATACAATGCTGTAATTTTATTACAGAATATGATACTAAGTATCATTTGAATTCCAAAGTGCGATAGTTCTCGAGATATTTTGAAATTTGCTCCAACAAGAACAATTAATTCGTGTAATTACGCCCTTTTTAAAAGTTATTTGCGTTTCCCCGTCATAAGATGTCAATAATCTAAGATTTATTATTTTTAGGATGTAAAAGACACTTTTCCAGTGTATTTGAATCATGGAGAAGTATTCAATAAAAAAGTTTTCCCAACAACAACTTTCGACATATTTTTACAATTCATATTATTTGCAGTCAAAAATACAATTTCTTTTTGAATTTGATTCTAAACGTCAAATCAAATTAAAATGCTTAAAACATTTTTTTCTAAAATGTAGTAGATCTCGAGATATTTTAAACTCTGTTTTAACAACACAATTGTTTTGTTTTATTACAACCTTTTCACAACTTATCAATAACAATAGGTTTTTCGAAAAGCTCATAAAATTTCAAGGCTAAACGATTTGAAAGCTACACTAACACAAACGAAATATTATTAAACCGTAGGGTCTGATGATTAATCCTTTATAAGGCCCAGACTTTGGAGAAATTAATGGATGTTATATTAATAGTAACACGGTTTTTTCACTCAGTTCAGAATATATTTACATTTATTTCGTAATAAAATAATGTTTTGAAAATATACTTGGTACCGCCCGTACCGCCGTTAGAAAGCGTCAGTCTTCGTATTGATGTATTTCCAACGAGATTGGTGAAAATATAAAGACAAATCGAGCTGGATCGGAAATTCAGAAAGGAATTAAAGTGAGTTACTGGTTATTACCTGAGTAACAGTAAATAACCCCTGGAGTCTGAGGATAAGTTGAAAAATGAGACCACAGATTACAGACGTTCATTTATTCATTTAATTTTTTTTCTTTGTAATTTTTACTGTTCATAAACCAAATTTTCGGATTAAAAATAGTTGTTTTTACCAATTTGCATCACCAACTTATAGGGTGTCGAGTATTTTTTTTTCAAAATCGAGCTTATTTTATTTTCCAAAAGGAAATCGCCGTATTTTTTTCAAAAAAACTCTTCACCAATCTGACACTTTTCACTGTATCTCAATAAAAAGTAATAAGAAGAGTTACCAGACTCCTAACAAGTAGATTTCGTAAGATTGGAACACTTCCCACTTCATATTTTTGCGTTATGAACGAAACGAAAAGATGGCAATATAGTTGCCACTGCCTTATAAAGGGTTAAGCTATATAGTTAAATCATATTTTTGTTTTTTCATTGTTTCAATTGGTTTACAATATCGCCTTAATGTTAAAGGGAAAGTTACAGGAAATTTTAAGGGCCTTTTGAAAAATCTGTTGTTTTCGATGGAGAAACGCGAACAACCTTTAAACAGGTCGTAATAAAATAAAATAATTGTGTTGTTAAAACAAAATTTAAAATATCTCGCAAACTACTGCTTGTCACATACTTTATGTTAGGAGAATTTCGTTTGAAATAGAGTTTACAATGTGTTCATGTTGTGGAAATGCGAATAACTTTTAAAAAGGGCATTACTATACGAATTAATTGTTTTTGTTGGAACATAATTCCAAATATCGCAATTTTGGAAGATTTTTGTTACATGAATTTTGATTTGAAATGATACTCAGAATCATATTCTATAATTACATTACTGTTTTGTATGCCAATGATTATGAAATTTGAAAACTTGTATACAGTTATCGTTAGACAAACTTTTTAACCGATAAAATCTCCATCATGCAATCGCATTCAAAATGTTTCTTTTCTATTTAGATTTTTGGTGATAAAATAAAAAAATTGAAAGCTGTTTTTTTTTCAATTTAAATTTTTAACACAATTTGTTGCTTTTGTGATTAGTGATGTTAGGTGCGAGGTAAAAAGACGTGTTGCGGCAGCAAATAGGATTTTCTATGGTTTACGTAATCTTCTAAAGTTCGCAACTTACAGACGCATACAAAATTTGCTATATAGAAATCACTGATACTCCCTGTTGCTCAGAGCGACCATGTGGCATGGACATTGAGAGAAGAATTCTGCGTTCTATACCTGGCGATACAGTACAATATAGAGAATTGCGCTGACGAATGAACCATGAACTACACATGGAAAAAAATGTTCCCAAAATCGTGAATAAAGTGACAGGAATTCTGGAACAGCTATGTTTTATAATTATGTTCAATTTATCTTCAGCAACGCCCGCATAACGCTTTTATTAGTGGAAATATTAAGTTTTGTTTTTTAAACTTTTGCACGTGGACTACAGAGTGCCCAGCAAAATGATGAATTTTTGAAAACTCTATCGGCCCACTCCTGAGTCGATTCCTAGTCCCACTAGGAGTACTTGCTCTAAGTTTGAAGCAAATCGGACAGGTCTAGCTACCGGACCAACGTCCCTGAAGTTTGTATGGAATTTTTCGACAATTTACATGGAGAAAACCCACTAACTCGCAATTTCGCCGCTAGGTGACACTGTATGCATCGTATAATTACTGTATGTAAAAATAAGAAATATAATTTAATTGCCTACAACTTTGTCGAAGACTACTAGTGAATCCGGCTTTGTTAAAAGAAGTTAACTAAACTTTTATCGAAGTGATGTCTGGGTCTGTTTTTCATGGGGCCTCACAGTGCATGGTTGTGTACCGGAACTCGATTCCCACGAACTATACATTTTTTGTGAGATAATGGTTAGACTTGGCTGAATAGTATGTTCAGAAGAAGTGTAGTACATGATACGAGCTATGTTTTGGTTATAAAATTTTAGTTCCATCTGTGGCCGCATAGAGGGCGCCAACACCAACTTTTTATAGAAGTGAGATAGAATATCGAGATGTTCGGAAGAAATATTCAGAAATACTTCTTCTATAACTTTGTGGAAGACACCTAATCTCTATCTCTTTCCGGTGAAAAGTTAGTGTTGGCGCCCTCTATGCGGTAAAATGTGGAACTAAAATGTTCCAACCAAAACATGACTCCTATTACTTACTATAAATCTTCTGAACATACTATTGCCCTAAATCTAACCATTATTTTACAAAAATGTTTAGTTCGCGCGAATCAAGTACTGATACACAACCATGCGCAGCTACGCCCCATGCAAAACTGACTCAGACATAACTTCGTTAAAAGTTTAATAACTTCTTTTAACAAAGCCGGATTCACTAGCAGCCTTCGACAAAGTTGTAGGCAACTAAATCATCTTTCTTATTTTTACATACAGTGCACAGTGGTCCAGGAAGCGAAATTAGCGGGAAACAATTGTTAACGCATTCATCTTTAGGTTTAGAGATTTGGCGTCTTAGAAACATTTATTGTGCGTGACAAACTGCATCTTTTGGCTGAAACGGTTTTAGGGTGGCCCTTAAAATGTCAATGTTGTAGACATTATTTCAAATTATAGTTCAGAGAGAATGATACTTTCTTCTGCAATATTCTAGAACATTCAATTTTGAGCAACTTTGTTGAAGATACTGAATTTGTATCTCAAACCGTTTTCATTTTATAGTGAGTTCCATATCATAACTTAGGCTGTCTCTCAAAAAAGCAGTTTTCTCCGTACAGTTTTTTAATATGATTTATCTTGAAAAGAGCGTATTTTTAAATGAAAATTAAGTATAACTTTTGAACCAGACAAGATAAAAATTTTCTTTCTTCGGCAAAAGTTGCCTCTAATCATGCTCTAAAAGTACATTGAAGGGTACTTTTGTGAGAAAAATCATATTAAAAAACTGTACAGAGAAAACTGCTTTTTTGAGAGACACCCTAAGTTATGATATGGAACTCACTATAAAATGAAAACGGTTTGAGATACAAATTTAGTATCTTCAACAAAGTTGCTCAGAATTGATTGCTCTAGAATATTGCAGAAGAAAGTATCATTCTCTCTGAACTATAATTTGAAATAATGTCTACAACATTGACATTTTAAGGGCCACCCTAAAACCGTTTCAGCCAAAAGATGCAGTTTGTCACGCACAATAAATGTTTCTAAGACGCCAAATCTCTAAACCTAAAGATGAATGCGTTAACAATTGTTTCCCGCTAATTTTGCTTCCTGGACCACTGTGCAGTGATTTTACGATGCATACAGTGCCAACTAGCGGCGAAAATGCGAGTTAGTGGGTTTTATCCATGTAAATTGTCGAAAAATCCCATACAAACTACCAGTAGCTAGACTTGTCCGATTTGCTTCAAATTTTGAGCAAGTACTCCTGGTGAGACTTGGAATCGACTCATGCATGGGCTGATAGGGGCCAATTTTTCCTGTCACTCTAGTGGACTAGTTCACAACTTCATGAACATTACTCATAAAATCAAAGCTTGACTCATGATGTTTCTCATAGGTTTAGAAACGTTAGTTCACAAAATCAAAATATTGTGGATATTTTCTCGTGAACTATTTCACGAAACTAGGAATTTTATTCATGCATCCATTCAATCATCGTGAACTATTTTATGGTTCCTAATTTAATATAGTCACCATCCAACATCCGTGCTTATGAAATAGTTCACAAATCCGTGAAATGTTATTCATGTTTTCGTGAACTGGTTCATGATTCCTAGTCTCAACTTACCATTCAAGCTCGTGAAATAATTCAAGAAATCATTAAATATTATTCATATATTCGTGAGCTGATCATGGAACATGATTTACGATTTGTTTTGTGTGCTTCTGATATTTACATGATATCCCTCATCAATTTCAATTTCATGCAACGTGGTAAAGAAATTTTCACATGAACTCTTTCTCAAAATTTGTAGTATTAATTGTGGAATCATTTTTGTTCTACGCACTTTTCCATGTAATGTTCAGCTGCTAGAAACCAGTAATAAGTACGAGCATTAGATATAAGCAAATTATTGTGATCTCGAACGTCGATATTTAATTGATCAGTGTGGTGTGTGGACAGAAAATAAAAACTACCGTCTTTTAATCAATTTTTCTATTTTGACGAATTACAACTCCTTTAAGGGGGTCTTCTAATCTCATGGTTTCAAAAATCGATCTTTTTGTCTTTGTTTAATTTCAATCTATATGTATCTGAGAATACGCCACAGAAAGGATTTGGTAACAATAACATTCGTTGGCATGTTTCTGGGAACCGAAAGGTGCCCATCTCCGGCCGTTTCTGAGATGCTGAGCGCGACGCACCACGATGGCGCTTGTCTATGGAAAAAATCATTGTTTCAAGAATTTACCGGTTCATTCTTGACGATTTATGTATATTTGAGCGTCGGTGAATGGTTTCTTTTTTTATTTATTTCGATTATAGAGGTTTTTACCTTAAGGTCATTCGCCTCTTCGGGTTAGAAAAATCTCTTGTGAAAAATTTCTAACCCTATGTGCAGGGTCGGGACTCGAACCCAGGTGCGCTGTGTACAAGGCAATCGATTTACCAACTACGCTACGCTCACCCCCTGAATGGTTTCTTGTTTTTTTGGGGACAAGAAAATCGTACGGAAGAAAGAATGCGTCGGACATGTTGAGAAGCGTATGGGAACGAGATTAGGAAAACTGAAGCAAGAAAACAAAGGTATCGGTGAGAAAGAAAAGAAAAACTCGACGGACAAATCAATCAGCGAGCTAACAAAATTTTGTGGGCTGGAGATTCGGAGAAACTCAAATTGTGTAGAACATATTCAAAATGCAATCTGGGCTTCCCTCGAACACAGCTCGTCATCGAACGAAAATCCCCAACACTCAATGTGTTCACCCATGTTGTACAAAAAGCTTCGTCAGCAGTTGTTTGTCGATATTTTTGCATAGAAAAATTACAGCATGTTATTGAAATGATATACTGTAAGATACAAAAGTTTTGATCAATTCGCTTCACGCAAAGTGCTACAAAAATCACAAAAAAGTGTTTTTTCTTTCACGCTGAATCCCTTACCCCCCCCTTAAGCGCGTTTTCTCGAAAGTAGTGTTTTTAAGCGGTCAAGTAAGACTTTTCATAGAAGTACTGATCCGATTTCAATATTTTTTCTCCAATTGTTCAGAAAACACACCGCTTTTACTCGAGAGGGATTTGTAAAATTTCAATTTGTTCCATTTTATGGCCTCCAATAATAGGCTAAAAAATAACGTAAGTATTGGAAATTTTCACAAACCGTTCCATAACATTTACAAATTATAAAATAATGCAGTTTCAACATCAATGTCATCAATGAAACCACAAAACAGTGAGAACTACCATCATTTCATTTGGGTATCATTTTAAATAAGCTGGTAAGCAAATGATGAAAATTGATGAGTGGAGTCATTTTGGGCTTCAAAAATGGTGTCAGTCATCAATTTCTATCACTTACTTACTACCACGTTTGATGTGACACCCATATTGATGATACTTTTCATTGTTTCGTGGTAATCGGAAGTCGCCATTTTGATTTTCAAATTGGCGTCAATCGTTAACACATTAAAAAAATTAAATCACATGATAAAAAGCCTTGAAATTTACCTCTAGCCTGTATGTTTTTATTATCTTGGCCAGAGCTATTTTTATTTAAATGTGATTAATTGGAATGGTTCAATTTCATAAGCTGAGACAGTGGTGATGTGAGATTGATTTTCAATTGAAACTAAACTGCACGGTGCTAGTAAGATTCGGAGTAATGTATAGCCGTACTGACGAAAGTTCAGACATGGTGTGTGTAAGTAAAAATGAAAATTACCTGATATTAGCTGTTGGCTATTTGAAAAACACCCTTTCTTAACGAGTTTTGAGACCGACGGCTCAGCGAAATGTGTTTGTTTGAATACTGATACTATAAATGTTCCACAGCTAAGTACTAATTACTCAATTCTTTTAAATTTCGTCGCATTAATTTTCCGTTCATTGCAATAAAACTTTCATTTCGCGGGCACTGAAGCACGTATGATAGTGTTGACTAATGAGCAGGTATTTCCGACGACCGACATCCTTTCAGGCTTAATGGAGGCGATTTGAATATTTTCCCAATGGCAAAAATAATGCCAAGAAGTCTCCTTTTCGATACAAATTATATCCATCCAATGCAACCGGCCGCTGGATGATCTACTTCCGGACCAAAGTCAAGCCATTTAAGCCATCGATATCGCGTGATATAACTAAACAACACTCGACCATGTACCATGTAAGTATTTTGTTTACGTGCCCGCCCGGGTAGTAGAGATAGATGGTGTAACTCCGAGAGGGGCCTTAATTACGAAAATGGGGTTGGCTCCTTCTAGAACCCTTTGCTTCTGTCAGTGAAAATTGTGGTATGCAAACAATTGTGTTAAGCAAAACTCGAGGAGTATAAGAAAACAATTTATTTTCCATCAGTTTCATTTCGAGCCTTTCACCGGAACTGCTCTTCCAAACTTTGTGCTTTTGAACGGGTCTACCTGTTTGTGACGCGAAGGCATGCCTTGCCGTCGTTGCAAACAATGGGGCCTACAGCTACTTATTGTAGAAACAAGGCACGATGCGAAAAATCCGGAGATAATCCGGAAAAGTCCTTCCTACTGTGGAGAGACTACGGATGATCTATCGTCATATCCCGCATATAAATTACGTGGGGAAAATTGAAGCATTCTTTTAAAGAATGCTCCGAGAAAAAATGCAAAAAAGGTCTACGCCACCGGCCACGATTAATTTCTACGCTACCTTGTTTACTAAAAAGCGAGAGTCTGACCATCCCGTTGTGGAAACATTTTCTAATGTGCCTATAAATTTTCAAAAGAGGAAAATCATTTTCTCTCTTAAGATTCCTCATAAAAGCGCTGTTACATTACAACACCAAAGCAAGTGGCTCCTGGTTTCGCAAATCTTAGAAACTAGCAGGAATTTTCACATGGAAGTCTCAAATCTACCTATATTTTCCCAGGTTTAGGACAATGCATTTGCATTATGTAAATCCTGGTTAACATCCGACGTAGATCTTTCACAATTTTAACATTATTTTTCAGAGCCGAGAAAACACTATGAGGAGCCAATAAGACTTATTGACATTGTTTTCATATACATCGCAACTTAGTTGGTTCTAGACTTCAACTCCCACGGTATACCATGAGGTTGTCTTACCGATGATCACTGATCTGTCTTATTGCATGATATTTGCAACAATTTCAATATGGCCATCTTCAATACGGTTGAAATGACACAAATTCCTACTTCACCAGTGCGTAAGATTTATCGTTGTGCTCCACCTCGCTATAGTTAGTGTACCCATTAATTCCAAGAGCTACAGGTTCATTACATCCGAAACAATCGAATCGAAACAAGAAATTCCCCTGGTGAAGCGTACAAGATTTTGGTTGGCTTGATTCTCGACACTGCGAGTAAAGGTCAAACGAAACGAGTTCCTGGAGCGAATAACCGTGGACTCCATGGTGGGTAGAGATTACTCAGAATTGTACGCGAAAAGATCCTATAAGGGCTTTTAACCGTCGGATCGCCCATTTTTTCCGGATATTCTCGATGTTAGAAACGCAAATGGAACTGGATGAATGCTGAAAAACGCGGTTATTGGCACCGGTTCGTCGACGAATCAACGATAGAAAGAATGTTTCGTCTGGTGTCTAGGCCCTAAGTTGTATACTCGATTAAACTTTGAATCGGAATACGCGGAACCAAAACCCTTTTCGGCGACCACAGACCTACATTCAAACGTTAGACGTTTCGCGATGAAATGATAATACTGCATATAAGCGTAATGATTGTCCTTTAAACATACAAATTTATCTGACAGCAAGGATGCTCGCGCTAATCATTGTAGTGCGCATATCAGCGTTCGTCAGATGATGAAGCTATGAATAGCTTCTATGCTAATTATTATGACAGTAGTGATGAGGGCGATCATACAACAGGCTGTGCTACAAACATTCCCCCCACAAAACTTATGGTTATTTTTTACCGATCAACGACCATGCCCACATCGTTACATTTCTAAGGAGGTTCTCCGTTAGATGAAGAATGGAAAGCATTCCTCTTTTTCCTGGGGAAACAAGGGAGTTCCTGAGTGCATTATCTGAAAAATCGTACCAGATTACCAGACAAAAATATTAGTTTGAGCTCTTTCGCATTACTCCATTCCAGATAATGAGAAAGAGGACATTAGGATTAGAATGGTAATGAGAAGGCGCACACTTAGGCATTAGAAGGTGATATTTATGATAGATCGCGTAGTTTCAACGATTTTTTCAGTATATCTTGTCAGACGACGCTCGAAAATTGGCAAATTTTGCGAGGCAATGGAGGTTTAGGAATCCCAAAGGCATAAAACCTTGATTAGTTTCTCTTTGTTTCAATTTTTAATTTAATAATTGTTCTTGTTTAAAAAATTATAAAATGTACGTCTGGTATTTAAAAATATTTCTAGCTGCATCTTTTAGTCTGAATAAATTGCATTAATAGTTATTGTGTATCGATCTGAACTCCTTGTTTTAAGATGTAAATGTGTGAAAATGTAGAAATATAAAAAATAATTTCAAATAAATCCTTATTATTATCCCATATTTTCAAGATATTTAAATTGTAAAGCAAAGAAATTTGCATCTGAATAAAATTATGAAATTATAGTACATCGAGAATTTCAGATCCATGCTTTTTGTGCGCGAGACACATACGTGGTCAATCTCAAGCCTTGGTTTGTTCAAAACTTTCGAGTGGGTAATTTCCCCCTCGGCAATTTTCGAGTGGGTAGTGGGCCCTGGGCAGCAGAAGTCAACAAATATACTGGCGGTAGGTTTACTCGCACTTGAAAGTGCAACTTTCAAAGTATATTTTCATTGGAAATTGACAGTTTACGGTACGTTAGTCTACATCACTTTCTTGGAGTTTTTGAACGGCTGGCCTTAGTCTTGTTCGATCAAAACAAAAATTCGTTTATTGCCTGACGTTTCGGCCTTTGGTTAGGCCTTTTTCAAGGAAAATAATCTCAAATATATACATCTGAAACAAGTAGCACGATTATGTGCCTACAAACTGCAGGTTACTAGTCTTTGTAACAACCCTATTGATCAAATACACTACTTTTGGCACTAATAGTTTGCATGGGGTGAGATTGTTCCTGTTTATAGTGATGATTCAATCACCTGTAGTCTTTGATAGACAAACATATGCAAATATCTTTTTAGGATTCCCGAAAACTTCTCTGAAAATTAATTTTAAAAACCCCCTTCAGATCTGAAGCAAAAAATAGCTCAAATCTGTGAATGTGGCAACCCACTCCGCAATCGGTGCGCATCTTAATTGCAACGCAACAGATGCATTTCCAGTTTGCTGCGCCTGCATGTAGCGACAAGTATCATTGCGGGATAGCTCTTGGGTGAATGTTACGCCAGGATCAAGTATGCGTTCACATGAACAACCTATTGAGCATTGCAATTGCACCCGTGGTTTCTGCTCGTTGAATGATTCTACAAATTTCCAGTCAAACTGATTTGAATGGACAAGTTCTTTTCACTAAGCGCAGCATCATTCATACATATCTATGACAAAAGCTGTTTTATTGCATCAATAGCAATGCGAAAGCAATATACCATGGGATAAAATGCATCAGTCAGAGCTGCCTTTGTGTGCAAAGTTCGATTCAACTGGCGGTTCAAGAGCACTCGGGTTTGCAATAGCTATTCCAGAAGCGTTTGTTTATGTTTTCAAAATATTTGCTCTGAAATTTCAATGAAAGTGTATTTACTAACTGCATTTTGTGCTGTCGTTTTATTCGTGTTCGTATCAAACATTTGCAGTCGAATTTTTATATGACTTCAAGTTATTCGCTGCATTCACTAACAACGCATATTTTATTGTTGAACCAAAAAATAATAACTGATTAGCCAGAGCAGGTGAAAACTGATCGATTGCACTTTCCTCGGAATTTGATTTGTCGATCTTTAATATATTAACAACTATAAAAAGTGAAAACCACACCACAGCGGTCAGTCCGGTAGGCAAGCCAGGCAAACCAAAATAAACGGACTGTGTTTGGATTCCGCGACAGTATAATCAAACAATTTTCGTGCCAAGCGGTTTCGCTCTCATATGATCTACACAACAACATACAGACAGCGAACTGCATACCGGTGATACCGAGGGGGTGTTCCACTGCTAGCCACCCGTACCCTTATACGCCCGCTCGGTATGCACTTTTCCCGCCAGAATCACACAAGCAGAACGCGCTTGCTTGCATGCTGCACGGCGATAAATATTGGAAAACTTTCCGAACGTGAAATTTTACGGTGATTAAAAAATTGCATCGGAAGATTTGGCTCGTGTTTGCCACCGATCGTCCGTTTTTTTTCGTTGTTGTTGCTGCCGTTGTTTTTCCTCGCTTCATTTTCTTTGGAGCTTTCAAGATAAATTGATTCATTACGATTGGATGATTTTCCACTTGCTTTGCTGCACCCGACGCTTGCTGTCTGTGTCTCGCTTGCCACCACCATCAACACCATCGTCGGATAGTGGGGAAAATTTAAAAGGATCAATATAAGAAATGGCTTTTGGATTAGACGCTGATGGTGGTGTCATTTCTCTTTACCGGAAATTCGGCTGATGGTGATGCTGGTGGCCGTCCAGCTGTCATGATCAATGCTGGAAAGTTTTTGAGTGTTGTTTACCTGCAATAAAAAAAGATAAAATAAATTGATGCTATAGATTTGGCTGCTGGATTGGTTTGAGCTAAGAAAAATCTGTTTGGGGGAAATTGAACTAGAATAAACAAGACTTTTAAGGATGGAAACAGGTGTGTTGCAACGACATTCATATATGGAACTCAGAGCATCATTAATAATGCTTTTTAAAATTTCAAATATTGAAAGAGAAGGAACGCGATCCTCGGCAAGGAATATATTGCATCCCTGGAAATAAGAATTAAATCAATTTTTTTCGCTTGATTTTTTATCAGAATCAGTTGAATTTACTGCCTGATATCCGGAGCATTTGAAACAGCGCACGGTCCCGACGATTATTTTTTCGGCGTTGCTTTTGACAGCGGAAAAGCATAAATCGTTCCAATTTAGTGCCCGGCAAAACAAACTATCCACGGTTAGCATTCGGAGAAGAAGAGTAGCAGTGCGATGTGGGGCACTGAAGATTGCGCTTCAGAAAATAATGTCGCCTTTTGATTTCATCTAGTTTATGTTACTGAACCATTTAATTTAGTGGGCACCTTGTAAAACTTCCATTCACTCTGTACCGTTTTGTCGAATTATGATAAAAATAGCGATCAGGGTCACTCGTTTACTGTTGGATTACCTATTCTTTCAGTCACCAGAAAAGTTGGCTGGGTATTAATAAATATAAAACTGGAGTGAAAAGAAAAAATATGCTTCAGGCTGTTCAAATTCAACAATTTGTACGTTGAATTTAAATGTTTCATGTTCCACTCGCCAGTAACTGACACCAACTTGCTGCCAGGTAGACGATATATCCTAACTAACACCAAATTGGCAACACGTGTGAACGCTTTAAAGCAACTGGCTGGTACCAATCCTTCAGGAAAAAATAAAGGTTGCATACTGACAGGCGCTTGGCTTTAATGCCGAAAGACAAGAGTTCGGTTTGCTATACTCGTTAGCGACCCAGAACTTCTGTGCTTATCCAACCGAGACATCACTCGGTACAAGTCAATAGCTGTAGGCGTTCACACATGTTGTGTGAACTCTTTGGATTTACTGTCTAACTGATGCCAATTCGGTGTTAATTTGGATGTATCCTCTAACTGGCAGCAAGTTGGTATCAGTTACTGACGAGTGAAACACGAAACATTCAAACCCAACTTCCTTATGTTAGCTAGTGCCTTAACCCTTTATAAGGCCCAGAGTTTGGAGCTATTAATGGATGTTATATTAACAGAAACACGGGTTTTTCACTTAGTTTAGAATATATTTACATTTAATTTCGTAATGTAATAATGTTTTGAAAATATACGTAGTACCGCCGTTTGAAAACGTCAGTCTTCGCAATGTTTGATGTATTTCCAACGAAATTTGTGGAAATATAAAGACAAATCGAGCTGGATCGGAAATTCAGAAAGAAATTAAGGTGAGTTACTGGTTAATACCTGATTAACAGTAAATAACCCCTGGATTCTGGGGATAAGTTGAAAAATGAAACCACAGATTACAGACGTTCATTTTTTCGTTTATTTTTTTCTTTGTAATTTTTACCACTCATAAATCAAATTTTCGGATGAAAAATAGTTGGTTTTACAGATTTGCATCACCAACTTATAGGGTCTAGAGTATTTTTTCAAAATCGAGCTAATTTTATTATCCAAAAGGAAATCGCCGTATTTTTTTCAAAAAACTCTTCACCAATCTGACACTTTTCACTGTATCTCAATAAAAAGTAATAAGAAGAGTTGGCAGACTCCAAACAAGTAGATTTCATAAGATTTGAACACATCTCACTTCATATTTCTGCGTTATGATCGAAACTAAAAGTTGGCAATATAGTTGCCACTGCCTGATAAAGGGTTAAAGTGCAAATTGGTACATCATTTTTTTCTCTTTTAGGAGAAAGTAAAGGTTGAAATTTGCTTCTGAAAGACTGCATGAAAGTCGTTTTTTCGGCACTCTCTATGTTTATCTTCTATCGGCACGGAACGAGCCAAATTGATCGAATTTCGCATAACAGCAAATAATCCATCTAGGTCGGATCTCCAAAGACATCTATTTACAATCAGCTTTACAATAGCGTTCAAACAACTAACTGCGAGCAATATTGTGATACAGACAAATAATCATTTGGTCTACAACATTGTTTAACAAATTAATTGTGGCGTAAGCCACACCCATATTCGATTCTCTGTTAACAAGGCGTCTGCAAATCAAATTTTTAAAAACGCAGTATACAGTATACAAAAATACAGTGAAAACAATACAATTTAAACTACTTCTAGTCAAATTTTAAAGAGAAAATACACAATGGGTCATTTTCTACAGCGTTTTTTTCCGTGATGAAATTTGATGTGGGACACCCCTTAATAGCATTTTTCTCGAAACAGCTTTTTCAATTTTTTTCAAATAGTTTTTTTTAGGATGCCCAATATGTGTAGCCTACCGATGAACCACAGAAAACTGAATAAAAAAAATTCCTCCCTATTATTTTGAATTTTACAGTAAAATATGAGATTTTTTGGTTTTCATGAAGTCATTTTCCGAAACTCGAACTTTTTTCTATGTTTTGTGATTCATCGACTAATTACAAACTTATTGAACTTTCAATATCAGACAATTTTATCGAGAGTTATCGTGTTCGCCGCGGCCCTCCTCGACGTGGAAATGGTTGGACGTGTACTCTTGGAACGCTCGTATGCGTGGTTCTGTGTGTCTGAAATTTTTTTTTCGTACACAATGAATGTATAAAGCAATCCTAACTTTTTGCCTTTCTCATATAGAAAGGTTATGCAATCACTCTGAGAAACGTCAACCTAATCCCGCCTGGAGGGCCGAGTGTCATATCCCATTCGACTCAGTTCGTCGAGATCGGAAAAAGTCTGTATGTGTGTGTACGTGTGTATGTATGTGTGTATGTGTGTGTATGTGTATGTGTGTGCGTATGTGTCAAATAATGTCACTCATTTTTCTCAGAGATGGCTGGACCGATTCGCCCAAACTTAGTCTCAAATGAAAGGTGCAACCTTCCCATCGGCTGCTATTGAATTTTGGATCGATCGGAGTTCTGGTTCCGGAATTACGGGTTTCAGAGTGCGGCCATACAGAAATTTCTCATATAAACTATAGGAAAAATTAAAAATAGAATTTTTATTTTTGATGCTAAATGTGTTCAAGGTGCATGAAACGTTGAGATTTGATGCAAACTCGAAAAAAAATTTGACGACGATTCACTTTTTTGGATTTTGGCACATTTTTGCCTTTCTCATATAGAAAGGTTATGCAATCACTCAGAAAAACGTCAACCCAATCCCGGCCTAATTTTTTTTCGACTCGCATAAGGTTTCTGGATTTTAACAGGGGCGTAGTTGATGGTTTACGGGGAGGGGTTACACCCCCCCCCTCTACTGTTCACTCCCCTCCTTTAAAAATCTCCTTAAATCACTCCTCAGACCACCACCCCATCCAGCCCCCATACCCCTCCCTTTCAACCCCATCATCTTTAAACCACCACTATATCACAAAGCATACCAATTTAAGCTGGGGAGTCGTTCGTTCATGGGACTTTCGCCCTGCTCACATACCCACCCCCGCATGACAAAATGAGTTAGCAAGCAGATAACATTGATCTAATGCTGATTAGGCTAATGGAGTATGATATTTTTTTGTTTCAAGTGTTTCACCGTCGACACGTAGCTCATCAAGTTCGTGGCTGGCATGCCATTGTGTATAAGTGCAAAGTGTACTAAGAATGTAACGGACATTTCCACAATTATGTTGAACATAAAAAGCCTCCGTGCCATAGTTTAGAGAAATGAGAAAGGCACAATTGCACCGCTAGGTGGATTAAAACAGGTTTTTTACATTTTAACGATATTCAATTAGCTAGAGATTACTGGGTAGGGAAAGTTATGAAAATTAAGCCCGTACGATATTAAGCCTGTTCTAATGACCCTGCCACTTCTAGTTTTTCAATCTGTTTACTTCACATCCTTGCTCTCACTTGATTACTATGGCTCTAATTTTCATAACTTTCCCTACCCAGTAATCTCTAGCTAATTGAATGTCGTTAAAATGTAAAAAAATGTGACTGACACCGTCGAAATAAAAAAGGAAAAAAGCAATCCTAACATTATATAAAAGATGTATTGTTGCCTTGCCTTCAAAATCGTAAAGCAAAATAACTTTCGTTTTGAGCAATTTACACCAGATGCTCCCCTTAAAAGAATAGAATTGACGAAATCTTGTGAAAAACAAATCAAATACGGGTGTGGCTTGGGATACTAGATATTTTTTGGACTAGACGTAAACTGGTCTAAATCATCGGTAATGTTTCGAATTCCGTACCAAAAATCTGTTGGTTGAAACGAAAATACCCAACCGATTAGGACGCTACCATCGTAGTATTCCATCTTACCTATTACGCGTGAGATTCCCTGAGCGATTCTTTTGTCAGTTTGATCTTTTGCTATATGGGCAAGTTTTCCAAAAACGAAAATGCATATTATTTTGGCTAAGAAAGAAATATTTAAATACTTTTTTAGTGGTATCCAACGGGAAAACTGATCGGAAAGGTGAGAAAAACGAAATAAATTATGCGAAAAAATCCCCCCAGAGGCAGGATTCGAACCTGTAACCCTTGCGACTCCGGCCCAATACATAAACCCGTATGCTATCTCTGGGTTATGTGAACACTACCTTATCAGAAGGGAGTTGGATACCCCACATCACTAGAGTTCCCAGCGACCCAGAGTGACGACATCGTCATGGAGCGTGTTGACCAGTGAATATTAAAGCTTTCTTTTTCTTTAATTGGTCAAATTGAAGGCATGGACATGGATTGCTGGTAACGACGATAGAGTTTTTTCGGAAGTGCAAAGACGTTACGAGATCGCGAATGTACCTTACGTGGATGATCGCGAAGGGCTTAAGCATTTGTATGTTAACGTGATTATCATGTGTATCTACATATTCGCGTGCTTTTAGATGATTGCGCAGACTGTGGATACTTAATTTTCAGTGTACGGTTCACGGTAGGATAATGCTTGAGACCGCGTTTAATTGAACCCTTTGCGACGCAAATTATTTTTTCATCGTTAATACTGTTATTTTTAGCTTTATATAGGATTTCGGGGTTTCGATGATTCTGATTCTGGCGTCGGAAATGTAAAATTGAAAATAACTGATCCAATATGGCGACTGTGCTTTGCTAAACTTCATGTTTTTTATATATGCCTAAAACGTCTTACAAGGGAGTTTACGGGGTCGCTCATTCTGATTCTGATAACGATGGCGGATCCAATATGGCGACTGTGTTCAACTAAATTTCATTTTTTTTTATGTTTATGTTGTTTATTACCTTCACCAACAGGCCCCTTTGGCCCCAATGGTGGTTGCTTAAACTAATCACATTTTAGTATTGACAACATTTTCACTTTTATCGCATTCCGCGTCCTGTTGAAGTCAAAGGCCGTCGCCACACTATTAAAAATTCGTTGGAGTCCGGTAACAGCGCTCTGGCAACCATAGTTGGTTCTTCTGAACGGAACTCGCGGAAGGGAGTTATTGCGTAGAGCTCTAACGCGGGCTTGAAGATCCAGACGTCCGAGGATTGTAGGGCAATCCACACTGGCAGAGAGTAAGTCCGAGACGAACAGGGCTCGAGAGCAGTCCCTCCGAATGCTGAGTTTATCGAGGTGTATTAGCTGGCAACGGTTTTCATAGCTCGGCAGCTGAAATCTGTTTCGCCATGGGAGATGACGAAGGGCGAAGCGTATGAACCTGCGTTGGACAGCCTCGATTCTGTCAATCCCGTTCTGGTAGTACGGATTCCAAACAGCCGAACAATATTCTAACGTTGAGCGGACCAATGCACAGTAAAGCGATTTAAGACAATATACGTCCCTGAAGTTTTTCGCTATTCGGAAGATGAACCCAAGCTGTCGTGATGCCTTATCCACGATGTATGACGTATGTGGTTTGAATGTTAATGCCGAATCCATGATGACTCCGAGATCTTTGATGTGAGAGTGTCTTGGAATGCTCGAGCCGAAGAAATGGTAGTTAAACTGAGTCGGTTGGCGTTTCCGCGTGAACATAACGATTGAGCATTTGCTCGGGTTTGAAACCATTCTGTTTAGATCACACCACGTACTAAAGCTGTTCAGTTCCCTCTGAAGAAGCTCGGCATCGGTTTTATCCCGTATTTGTTGAAAAATTTTCATGTCGTCGGCGAAAGAAAGGCGGGGTCCTTGTAATGTGAAATTGACGTCATTAAAGTAGAGGAGGAATATCACTGGACCGAGATGGCTTCCTTATGGTATGCCGGATGTAGCGAAGAATGGTGCAGATAGACAGTCCTTAATGCTGATTTGGAGTTGCCTTCCATCGAGGTAGGAACGAAACCAGCGCAGAAGTTGTCCATGAATGCCGAGTTTGTCCAACTTCGCTATTGCGATATCATGGTTGATTTTGTCGAAGGCCGCAGATAGATCCATATAAATAGCATCGGTTTGCAATCCGTCAGAGAATCCATCCATTACATATGTTGTGAACGAGAGCAGGTTTGTCGTTGTCGATCGTTTAGGCATGAAACCATGTTGGTCATCTGCAATGTAGTGTTTCCAGTGAAAGAAAATAGGATCTAACACAACCAACTCGAACAGTTTTGATACAGCACTTAAGCACGAAATTCCCCGATAATTGTCAATGTTCGATTTGTTTCCTTTTTTATGAGCTGGAAACATGTGCGCTGCTTTCCAGCAGGAAGGGAATGTACCAGTAGTGAGTGATAGCTCGAAGACTCGCCGAAGTGGTTCAAGAAGCCCGCTGATGCACTTTTTGACAAAAATCGAGGGAACACCATCTGGACCCGGAGAACAAGATGCTTTCAGTTTGGCATTAGCTGCAAGAATGGCAGCATTATCGACACAAATTCGGTTGATGGTTCGTCTTAGAGAAGGAGTTAAATTAGCGGCGGCAGCGACTTGTTGTGGTGGCAGGCGCTCGTTGGAAAAAACGCTTGAAAATTTGTCGGAGAACAGTTGGCAAATTTCCTTAGTGTCAGTGCCTAAAACTCCATTAAACGACATACAAGATGGCAATCCGGATTCTTTTCGCTGCTCGTTAACATACTTCCAGAACGACTTGGGCTTGGATTTCAGTTGACGCTCGACGTTTCGCTGGTGTCTAAAAAAGGCGCGTCTGTTTTGTTGTTTGTATTCGTGGTTGAGTTGAAAGTAGTGATTTCGTAATGCAAGAGTTTTATGCTTCGAGAATTTTTTAAATGCAGCTCGTTTGGCAGATTTTAAACGTCTAAGGACGGTTGATTGCCAGGGAGGGTGTTCATCGGTACTAATTGTTCGTTTTGGTACATGACGGTCGATAAGGTAGTTAAGAATACTAGAAAACGTCATCGCTGCTTCGTTCGCGTCGTCATTGTTAATATTTTCGTCCCAGTTTATATCCAACAGCGTGCTAACGATGCTGTCGTAGTCAGCATTTTTAAAATCGTAGACGATAGAGCTTGAGACGTCTTCAAAATTAACTCTTAGGTTACCAGCGAATACAAGATGTAGTGGGGGATGATGACGCACCTGCTTGACTAAAGGAGTCGGTGCAGTGCAGCAGTATGGAGCGCAGTCCCGGGCACTTACAAAGCAGAGGTCCAATGTACGTCCATTCTCGTTGGTGACATTATTAATTTGCCGAAGAGTTGCGCTACTGTAGTTGTCCAAAATACAACTGGCATTGTTAATAAGCGCAGATTTTTCGATATCCAATCGTAGAAAACCATTACTTGCTTGGCACCACGTCAAGCCAGGTAAGTTGAAGTCGCCCAGTATAACGATATCATCAGACGGGGCGGCGATCGAGGCGATAAAAGAAACGGAGGAAAGATGTACATCGATCAGGCTGGAATCACGAATTCTGTCAGGTGGAAAATACACAACACACAGGAACAGATTGCGATCGGCAAGTTTCACTGATATCCACACTTGCTCGGAGCTCGCCCACCGGTCATCGTTGATCACTCGGGCTTTTATACCACGGCGAACGGCGATAAGAACACCACCGCCTGATGTCTTGTGGCTGTTGAGGGCATTGCGGTCACAGCGGTAGACATCGAATGTTGAACCAAAGACCTGGCGAGACAGAGTACGGTTGTCGAGCCACGTCTCGGCCAAGGCGATAATGTCGTAACAGCAACCCGTGGTCGCGAGCAAATAGCTGTCCGTTGATGAATTTAGGCCACCAACATTCTGGTAGTAAACCTCGATGTTGCTGGAGGACGGATCAGGTACAGCAGAGAGCGAAGCCATGTTGCCGTGTAGGAAGATCCTTTCGTCAATCTCACGAACAGTATCGGAACGGTTCACGGTTGCCTGGTCGACTGTGGTGAGGGATTCGAGGCATCCCGAATCAACTGCATCGCGCCCCAAAATACGACTATCGTCGTCGTCGAGAGAAATGGTTGGCATATGATAACAAGATGTCGGAGCAAAAGGCAAAAAACTGGAAGCGAAGAATACATCAGCGCTTGAAGTGTTCGGAACAGATGTATACTTGCCATTTGCGGCAGGTTGGAAGACCCTTTCACCCATCCCACACACAGGACCGGGACGACTGATGATCGCTGGCTGCAAGTGCTCGACTGTGGCGGGGGGATCGAGGGCTTCCATAGTGCCAACTGCGGTGCGTCCCAGTATGCGTTGGAACCCGATGGCGGAATGCGGAGAGCAGGAACGGGGTGGTAGCAGCTTGCGGCGAGAGTCGTACGATGAGCTAGAAGCGCGAATCGGTTCAACCGTTGTGTCGTTACAATTTTTATAATACTTGCCGAGAAAGGCGGCTTGGAAGACCCTTTCCCCACCCACACATACGGGACCGGGACGACTGATGAACGCTGGCGGCAATTTATATCATTTATCATTTTTTTTATATTAGCTCAAAACGTCTATCAAGGGGGTTTTCGGGGTCGCTGATTTTGATTTTGACGTTAGAACTGTCAGACTAAAAATGATGGATCTAATATGACGACTGGTTTGTAATTATAAGATCACAATAGAAATCAGCGACTAAAAAAACTCCTTGAATCGAGTTTTATACTGACTGTAACAAAATTGCCATCTTCGTAAAAAATGGTTGCTATTTTGCAGGCGCCATTTTGATTTTTCGAATTCTGACATCAGAATCGTAATCAGTGACCCTAAAAACTCTAGTAAATCGAGTATTATGCTCATTGTAATAAAATTTGCAAATTTCGTCAAAAATGGCTGCCATTGTGTAGCCGCCATTTTGAATTTTCAAATGCTCTTATCAGAAATCGTAATCAGCGATCTCAAAAGCCACATAATCTATTTTTATGCTAGTTGCGAAATTATCCCTGTCTCGCAGAATCTTTTATACACCAACATAATAATAACTCCATTTTTGCATATTTTGATAATTATTTTTTTCGAAAAAACTGACCTACGAAAAATACTGCAAAAAAATCTATTATTTAGTACAATGTTTGAGATACATGCAAATTTTTTTTAGATCTTTAGGACTTTTAGTTCTGGCACAGCTGAATTTATTTTAAAAAAAGCGAGATTTTCGAGTTGTAATTGTTTATTACTAATAAGTAATTAACGAATTCACATATTTTTTGTGCTAGTTGTACTCCTTACATCCCTAGGAGTTGGTTAAAAAAAGAATTCGTATTTATATGTTAACGCTAACTAGAAACCCAATAAAAACTTAGAAGTTGGTGGAACGTATACGTCCTACTGCGTCGCAAAGGGTTACTAATAATTTTATTTTATTTACAAGTGCGAAAATGTTCAGTTAATTGCCGTGGTTTAAGTATTTAAGATGATTGCAATTGCATGTTCGCGTTTGTGACCAGGTTTATGTTATCGGGAAGGCCATGAGCGCTTGTACGTTTCGAATGAAAGACATTGTGAGTGTATATGATAAAATGTGCAATTTATTGTGTTAGTATGAATCTAATTTAAGTTGTAGTAACAAAAGGAAAAATAACAAACTGAATAAAAAAGAAATAAAATAAGTAGAAGCGGATAAATTGATCGATATTATTTTTGGTACACATGAGTAGTGGAAGAGCACACTACACGCAGAAGAATCAGGCCTTTAGATCTAACTGATCCCTTTGTTAAAACCCACAGAATCTTTGTTTAATTTCAACTAAATTTGAGTTGTTCCCTCCTTTGGTTGATACAAAAGATTTGTTTTTGTTTCAAACTTGTTTGTTTGGTTAAACTTATCATGATTTTGTTGTTTCAAACGAAATATTTGTTGAAACTACTGAAAAGTCAACAAATGAATTAGTTGGTAATTTCAACCAACAGTATTGATAGAATCAAATCTGAATCTTGTTTGTCACTATATCAAACGGAAAAATTGTTATTTAAAACCAAAATTTGTTTATTTTTAAATTTTTTTTTTCTGCGTGTACTAGAAGTACATCAAAAACAGGCTAATGAAGTAGAAGGAAAGAACACATTTAACATGCAATCAAACTACTTGAACTCGTCTAAATGACAGCAAATGATACTTATTTACTATTCACGACAATTGCATTCTATTGGATTTTTTTCATGACATGCTGACCGGGAGTGGATAATTCACGTGCTTCGGTAACTTCGTCCAATCCGATCTTCCCGAATGCACAAATTGAACACCGATAAAAAGTGACCAACGAATCCTAGGAAGGATTATCCACTAATCTATCATATATGCCAGTTCTGTATCCATTCTCTGACCCAGCTGTCACAAATGTTTAGACAAACACATACACAGATGGACATAGGACTACCACATAACAATTATACACTAGTACTAAAAATTACAATTATTACAACACAACCACTAATAGCTTTTACTTATACATTTTTTAATAAGCCTTAGAGCGAAGACGAAGTCGACCGATAGTCGACACACAATGTCCCTTCCCCCCACTCCTAGCCTTGCCCACAAACACTGCCATTTAGCTGTGGGACAATGTCTGCACACACGGATCACAACAGAACAAGTCAATCCATGGCGACCCGCCAGTCGGCCAGACTAGTGTGCACAGGCTGTTGGTTGACCGTTAGTGTGGGCTGGTGCAGAGTATGAATAAGCACAAAACATAAAAAAGCCCCGTTAGCCGTTTGGGTCTCCTTGCTGCACTTATATCGGGGCGAAATGAAATAATCATCTTAAAGCAGTTGTCTGTTAGAGGTTCTTTAAAATTGATGCACAAATATGTTTGATAATGTATGCAATATCGGCAAACCCGTCAACCTAGGAAAGGGAGTACGTTCTTTTGTATGCACAGATTAAACAGCAAACCAAATTCATAAGTTGTTGTACAAACTAATTCTGTCGGCGCACAAAAAGTAATGGGAAATTATCAGAACTGAGCTTTTGAAATAATCTCAAAAACTATGTTTTCCGTTATTTTCCGTTCGTTGTAAATACTTTGAAATTTAATACAAAAACGGTTGTAATTATTTTCTACCACATATGAAATATGTCCCTATCAAAGAGTAGAACTGTGCGATAAAGTTTTCAACTTCATGCAACAAATGGCTTCATAGAAAATTTGGCAGCATACATAACTGAGCAAATCGCTCTCTCTTCGCTCAAATTCTCACAGTCCCTTAACGGCGAAACAATCGTTACTTTTGCCGCACGTGAGTTCATCACACCTTCAAATTTGCGCTCCCTTTACAATGCGTCGTACGCAAATGACATGTCACTAATGAGTTAACTTTCTACAATCACTGCTGAAAGTCCAGCGTGGATTGAAGAATTAGAAACAAATACCAAAAAATTTACTGTCGCGAATTGTGACTAATTATACTGAATCTTTCTTTTGATAAGTGTGTCATTGAACTCCTGTTATTACCAGATCGATATCTGAGGATAATGACATTTTAATTCTCGTGAAATTTTCGTTTTAGATTAGATATATACAAGTTATCAAAAGTTTAGCATAGTACCGAAAATACCGGTACGAACTTCCATTCAGTACCGTTATTTCGGCACCAAAAATGGGTCTGGATTCCCGGGATTTTCGTGATCGGTACGACCTGTACCGCAACCATAGTTATCATCGTTTGAACGCTACGCTTTTTTCATAATTTTTGAAACGGGGTCTCTTTATTGACTCTTTAGAATTTAAAATATGTTTATGCGAAGTCTTGAATTATAAAGTATTTTCCACGCCGAAAACTCGCAGAGCATTCTTGGGCTGCAAAATTTTAATATTAGAATTCAATTCACCCGTGTTTAAAACAATTTCTCAATTTACGATCGACAATCGTTAAAACTAATTACGGGGAAATGGCATAAAATACTATAGGTTCCCTATTCCGTTTGTCTTACACGATAACTCTAGAATGAATTGCACTCCTGGTATCTAAAGATTCGAGTAATTTTGATGTACCCCTTTGAAAGCAATTTTAAGCAACGTTCACCAAAGAAAGACATTGAATATGCTTTTTTCGATCGGTAGTAATATAAAATAGATAATAAGTATGGATTGTTATTCGTTGAATAACTCAGTTCACTTTATACATTTGCCTGAACTAGTTATATTATACGTTAGTCGAAACCTACAGCAAAGAACCTACTACATATAAAAATTCCATCTGAATGACAAAATACACTAAGGTTTTTTTACACAAGTTTTTTGCACGAATTTCGAAATTAACATAGGTACGCCGTCTTGGTTTACACAATGGCCTCATAATCCATATTAGGTATCTACTCGTCAAGCCCGTCCTAAAAATACCCACATTGATTGGGTTTTAGAGCTTTCCACCTAACCGGAAGTCGCCATTTTCGATATCAAACTGGCCTCAGTCATTGATATTTGGTATCTACTCATCAATCTCGTTCTAAAAATACCCATATTTATAGGGTTTTAGAGAATTACGTATAACCGAAAATCGCCATCTTGGTTTTCAAAATGGCCTCAGACATCAATATTTGGCAACCACTCGTCGAGCCCGTCCCAAAAATATTCATATTGATTGGGTTTTATAGAATTCCACTACGCCGGAAGTCGCCATTTTGGTTTTCAAAATGGTTTTAGGCATCGATATTAAGCGATTACTTGTTAATCCTGTTTCGAAAACACCTATATTGTAGAAGTGCTGGCCAATGGAATCTTGAGGATCCGCCTTTTCATCTTTTCTAAAAATCTAAACAAAGTTCTTTGCATTCGAAAGGACTTTAAATAAAAGTACAAATAAAAGTAGTTTATTGCAAAATTCGTGTAAAAATTAAACTAAAAATTGTTCAAAAATCGTCTAATCCATTTGCCTTCAATCCAACGAATTTCGTAATTAACGCGGTTTTTTGCACGTTTTACACGGTATGTATACCTTGTGTATAAAAAATCTTAGTGTACATCAAAGAACCATTATTTCTATTCCTGCACTGAGACAGACGATGATCGAATTTAAACTAATCTCCTAGGGAACAACAAACAATCTATAGAATTAAAGGGTCGCAAGTTTCAACCATCTGTTAACGTACTGGAATGTTTAATAAACAAGAGAATGTGACTTTCCTCGGAGTTGGAAGTCGGCCATTGTATTAAGATTCAACAGTCCAATTTCGAAATTTTTGATTTATTGTATTGTAATGTATTTTTTCCTTCTCAAACAACGCTCTGTAACAACGTAGATCAGATTGCCACGTGCCTATTCTATCAGAATCCTGCTAACTGCGGATTTCATTCTTCGAATGAATTTAAGAGAAATGTATGCAAATATATTTTATTATCTTCTTAATTGCTCATTTTACAAACATTGGATTCAATCATGATATGTTGAAATTAATTATTTCTCTGAAATGATACTTTATCGTTGTCATCGAATATAATTTTATATCTGTTTAACACTTGTTCAGTAATGGGGGCCCCTTAGTTCAATAGTTCCCAGGAGCCTCGAGACGTCTTAAGACGGTTCTGGTTATGTCTCTTCCTGAGAAGAAAACTTGGTGAAAAGCTATTGGTACCTGAGGGCACAAATCCTATTCAATAAGATAGGTTTAACTGTATTGTGTCTAATAAAATGAATGTACTATGCTACATTTCTCCTTAGTGACAAAATTTCGGTAAAAAACTATGTTTTCCTAATTGAGGAGAATATTGTTTAAAATCATCTTTGTGTGTGAAGAGCACAAAACCTATAACTAAATTGGAGATGAAAGTTGCGTTTTGACTTCGTTTCATCAGAATCCGACACTAACTTATTGACAGGATGAAGCTAGCTCCAAAAAACGAAAACAGTGTTCAGAAACACAATTAGTGTTTTCGTTTTTTTGGATCTAGCGTCTATTCGGCACTAGCTTAGTCCCGTCACTAAGTTAGTGTCGGATTCTGATGAGACAAGGTTGAAAATCAAATTCCATAACTAATTTAAAGGGAACGTACTATTTAGGACATTTGCAGTTTTTTAAGCTCGAGTTCAATCGTTAATTGCTTGCGGTCAGGCTTGCTATTTGCTCACGCAATGTGCACAAACAGTAAAATACACCGATGAAAAACAGAGCAGCACAAAAACACTGCGATGAACAGAACGGCCGCACAAAGAGAAACTTGAAAACGAAAAAGAGAAAGATCTGTGCACCAAGAGCTGCACAATTTCGCGTAAAGAGTCACCTTGAAGAGCAACTTTTTTAGGACAAGCAGGTAGGAAGGCGAATCAAACTACAATTCAGATGAAGTTTGATCGGAAGAACGTTTTTGAATTTTTTTTGGTTACCTTCTCTGCATCCGTGCGCGTGGGACCAAGATTCACACAAAAGAGCCTCTTTATTTCTACTCTTGGAGGTGTGCAGCCATGGAGTAGAATGCACGTGCGGAAGCAACACACATCGGCGTGAAGAGGTTTATTGTGAAAGAGAAGAGCGGTGGTTCGCATGAAAAGTGCAAAGAGCATTTTTTATTCTTCTTTTTATTTGCTCTGAGGTGCATTACATCCCTGCTTGCGGTTCAATAACACTTTATTTTGACTAAAACGTTTATATGCTTTTAAAGAAATGAAGGACCATTAAATCAGCTAATATAAATCTTTTCAAAAATAATACAGTGAGAGGAATCAGAAATTTGTTTTCGGACTATAGACTTTTTAAATACTGTACTTAGTGATTTATATCGGTAGAGAGTTCTGAAACAATAACAGAAACATTTCATGTTCTTATTTTTTGTTTTCATTACGATACCTGAATCGATATACATATCACCGATGGAAGCGAATTGCAATCACTCATTTTTACAGATAGTGTTCAAATATACAGATAACTGCATACAAATGATTCCATCCATTTGCCAAAGGAGCCATTCGCATGATAAACTATGTAGAGCCAATGTTGCCACCATGTTGAAAAGACGGTACGATCTGTGTATGGTACTATAATAGCAGCACCATGTTGCAGGGGAGTTATGCTTATTGATTGGTCAATAAATATCGAATGACATTTTTCCCATTTTTGTTTCCATCGGAATTTGATTGAATTTTTTATCGTTCCGAGTCGGTATCGGGGGCGAAGAGTGTACCTAGCAATCTCGGTAGCGATACAAGTACATACCATACTGCTGTAGTCGTAAATGTTGAGTTTTAATCCAATTTTGTACTGAGAGTGTGCTGGATGGTTTATGGGTAGTTTACTCTCGCGCATTGGAAGATTGTTTATCATAGTTGAACCGGTGTTGAGTGGTAAACATAAGGGGAAATTCCTGACCCCATAGTTTATGATTTGTATGGCTGTCTTAAAACCACTCGGGTTCCATGGCGCTGTTGAATTAAGGGGACTCTAAAATTCAACATAATGAAACGTGACGTTACAACGCGTCACAAATTAGAACTTTGAACATATTTCAATAAAAGTCTGTAACGTGTGCTCACAATTCAAAATTCCAGACCATCGAAGGTCCTTCTTATCACTACATTATGTGTTTAAGGTAGTTTTCGTAAACGAAGCACTCTGCTAACTATTATTAGTACTTCAATACATAAAGTTCTACGGTTTTCACATGTTGAATCTTCATTGCATTGAGGCTATGTTATATCAGTAAAAGCCAAACTTCGTTCACAAATAGACTTGACTAACTTTTACGAAGCGTATTTAGTCGATAAAACTCTACTGCTGTCGCAGAAATACCTTATCGAGGACTGCTTGTAAATTTATTTTTCAAAGCTGGAATTATTATGCTGTCAGCGTAACCCAAAGATATTCCCAAAGAAAAAAGTCACGTTGCGTTAGATCATATCATATCCTCTAGTGAATTGACAATTTCGATCGCCACATCGCAAATTTGTTTGAGATCTCAAAGCCCCCCCTTTGTATTGAGAGTGTTTAACCCAGAACTGTTTATATTTATTCCAATAAACTGTTCCAACATTAAATTCAAAACATCTTCAACTCGAAATTGTAGTCTTAGTTGCATCGATTGCTTGAAAAGGACCTTGGCTAAATACCCAGTCACAAATCAATCCGTGGTACTTATAGGAGTGCCCAAGATACTTAGAGTTCTAAGGTGATTCTTCTTTGCCAGTAACTAGGTGAGGAGTGAGGTAAGCGTACAGCAGACTGCGGGGAACAAAAATGACAGCGAACAACTTTGTTTACCCGCTGAAATCCAATCAATCATATGGAGAGAACTAGTAAACAATGTTATTGGCTGTCGTTTCTAAAACCAACATGGCTGATCGGCGTTTTTTAGGATCGTATCACCTGAGAATAAAAACTCCTTGGGAGTGTCACTCAGTCGGGGTCTTTCGTTAAGTAAGTACCACATCAACACTATTTTTCTAATATTCTAAGTTACGGTAAAGATGGTCGTGACCCGCAATGGTGGCTCTAAGGCCTAGTTCTCGCTTGAATTGGAACAATTGTTGTTTGTTTACTTGTCTTGATATAAATTCATCTGACATTGATTGTCTTACTGAAACTAAAAACTAAAACTATTTAGTCATTAGGGCACCTCCAACGCTGATCTAAATCTGGTATAAATCTAAATATTTGGAACAAATTTAGATCTTGTCAACCCCACCGTGCAGATCTAAATTCTATTTTATACCAATTTCAGATCTAAATTTTTAGATCTGGGGTTTCGCTTGTTCCAAAATTTGCACAATTTGAATCAGAGGATGAATCTGATTCAAATTCATGTTGATTGTATTTTATTTTGTTTGTTTACGATTTCACGACAAATGTATAGACGTAAATTGAAAGCTAAATGCTTTGTGTAAGTATATACCGCTATATCGGATATGTCAATTGAATAATTGCTGACGGTATTTTTTTTATTTTTGTAGGGTTCAGTTTGATTATAGGGAATAGGTATTTGTTGAATGAACAAACATCCATGATAAATGAGCCATTATTTGTTGGCGATTCAAATTACTCAAGCCAACTACTGAATTTGCCTAACCATTTATTGGAAGCTTTATTGAGAAACCTACAGAAATCTTACAGAGAATCGTAAAGTTTCAAAGCAGAAAAGTAGTGGAAATTGCGAAACTAGATGGAATTAATAGGAAATGGAAGAATAACGACTAGACACAACTAGACAATTGGATGTGATGAATAAATAATCAATGGAGATTAGAATAACTTAATAATCATTCATGTTCAACAATATGTGAGCTTCATGCCACTCAATAATACTATTGTTGCGATTGCTAGAATATCAGAAGAACTACACTTCTTTAGAGCAGTATAATACAGTTTCAAAACTGAATATTTTATTAACCCTCCGGAAGTCGCGCTTATGACCCACTGAGCGAGCAGCCGCTGGTGTCCTAAGACGATTTCGCTAGATTTTCAGAATAGCGTACACTCAGTGCACTAGCGCGTCAACCGGAAGGTCAATTAAAACCCGTTTTAATCCACCTAGCGGTGCAATTGTGCCTTTCTCATTTCTCTAAACTATGGCTCGGTGGCTGGTTATGTTCAACATAATTGTGGAAATGTCCATTACATTCTTAGTACATTTTACACTTATACTCAATGGCTTGCCAGCCACGAACTTGATGAGGTACGTGTTGATGGTGAAACACTTGAAACAAAAAACTATCATACTTAATTAGCATAATCAGCATTAATTCAATGTTATCTGCTTGCTAACTCATTTTGTCATGCGGGGGTGAGCGTGTGAGGGGGCGAAAATCCCACGAACGAACGACTCTCCAGCTTAATTTTGAATGCTTTGTGATATAGTGGTGGTTTAAAGATGATGGGGTTGAGAGTGGGGTATGAGGGCTGGATGGGGTGGTGGTCTGAGTGGTGATTCAAGGGGATTTTAAAGGGAGGGGAGTGAACAGTAGAGAGGGAAGGGGGGGGGGTACCCCCTCTCCGCATAACATCAACTACGCCGCTGTTAAAATCCAGAAACCTTATGCCAGTCAAAAAAAAAAATTGACGGGATTAGGTTGACGTTTTTCAGAGTGATTGCATAATCTTTCTATATGAGAAAGGCAAAAAAGGCAGATTTTCAAAAATATTGTTTTCGCTTGCCGTCCGAACAAAATTGTTTTTTGGATAGTGTGCAGGATGGCTTCTTCTCCTTTAAAGCACGAAAAGTGTCTATACTGCAAGCTAGCGGAATCCGGTGACATCGATTGGGTCCAATGCGAAGAATGTCAGTATTGGGCTCATTTCGGAGTAGCGGCAGCTAGAGCATGAGCAGAAAATGCTTGACTGCCAATTGGCCGAAGAGCGTGAGTTCTCAAAGAAGCGGGATGCAATTCGGAAACAGTCGTTCGTTGTCGAAGCCAGCCAGCCGAGCGAAGTGACGAAGATGTGAGTAACGGTGAAGTTTCAGAGGTCCCGCCGAATATATGCAGTCGCAGCAGTCTTCGAAGGTGTAGAAGGAAGGAAGCTGGCCGGGGTGTATCGTTGGTCGTATCACAAGAAATCAGCTAGCTGCTCGCAAAGCGGTTTTTCAGAACCTTCCCAATTTTAAAGAGGAAGCATAAGTTTGACCCTTGTTTAGCCGCTTGGAGTACACGACTGCAGCCTGGGGGTTCTCAAACCTCGAAAGTTTGAAGCGTTTGCAGACTGTCTACATGGTGATGCACTTGAGGCGGTCAAGAGTCGGCTAGCGATGCCGGATTCTGTTCCGGATGCGATCTTCGAAATCCGTCCGTTGCGAATGATCACGAATTTCACAAATGACATCTTTTCGGATGTGTCGGAGGTGACGAAGTTCGTTAAGCAAGCGTCAGGAATCAGTAGTGTCTGGCTCAAATGGCACGTTTCCCGAGCAAGCGTGAGCCTTCGCGGATGGGGAAAGGAAATCCCCGAAAGAAGGAGGTCGTCCATCTTCATGGCGCGGACCAGATGAATTCTGATGAAATTCGATGAGAGACAGTAACTAAGCCGTGATGGATCTGTAAACGAACGGATCGTCTCATCAGGTGCTGTGATGATTTTAAGCGTATGAACATAGCCGCCAGGTAGAGCGACAAAACCTGTGCGGTCTTTGTTTGAACAAGCGCGGAAACAGTGCCTGTTCAAACAAAGACCGCATCGAGTGGAGGAATTGGTGCGGCTGCAGAAGGTAGAGTGCAATGCTACCGAAAAGCCAGATAGTGCGGTGATTATTCGCATGATGCCGGTGACGCTTTACCGGCACCCAGTAAAGTTCAGCCGGAACTGAACTGGAATTCTGGCTGGTTCCAGTTCGCATTCCGGCTCCAGTGACACAACCGATTCTAACTAGAATCGGTTGTGTCACTGGAGCCGGAATGCGAACTGGAACCAGCCGGAATTCCAGTTCATTTCCGGCTGAGCTTAACTGGGCAAGTTCGATACTACTGCGTTTTTCGACGAGGGGTCGTCGGCTACGTTGGTAGATGATCTGGTGACCAGGCGGCTGAAAGCAGAAGGTATTCTAGAGTCGTTGATAGTGACATGAACGGACAATATCAACCGCTTTCAGATTCGATGAAGGTCAAATTGATGATGTCAGCGAATAGTTCGAAGAAGAAGTTTCCGCTGTTCAACACTGCTGTCGAAGCAGAATGTACGATTCGCAGATGTGGTGGAAAAATATTCGCATCTAGCTGGTGTTCCAGTGAAAAAGTACCCATTGGGAAAACCAAGAATCCTTTTCGGGCTAGACTTTACCGCCGTTAGTCACGGGTCGGTAGACCGAACGAACCGATTGCCGAGCGATCGAAGATTGGCTGGACAGTGTATGGTTCGGAGAGCTAAAGACCGAGTGCGCAGTTTTACATGAATCTGCACTCGATCGTTCCTGCAAGAAATCCAGATCGCCATGACATGATGCGAGAACAATACATGCTAGATGAGACAGCGAGTGGGTGAGTGGCTTCAAAACGGGGTTGCTGTGGCGTGAAGACGCACGACAATTCTCTGACTGCTATCCGATGGCTGTCCATCGGATGAATGCTCTGGACCGTAAGCTGGACAGGAATTCAGACTTGAAGAAAAACGTGTGCCAGCAGATCCAGGACTATCAAGTCAAACATTACGCGCACAAGGCGAGTGATGCCGAATTGCATCTGCCGCTCAATGTGGTAGTGAATCCGTGGTGATGCTGCAGCATCAGTGAACGGAGCCTCTCTTAACTCAGAGTTACTCAATGCTCCGGAATTGCTAGTTCCACTTCCTAGAGGAATTTGCGATTTTCGGGAACGGCCAGTAGCATTTGCTGGTGACATTCAAGAAATGTATAATCAGGTCCGGATCAGACCTGAGGATAAGCAAGTGCAACGGTTTTTGTTTCGAGCTAACAGTGAAGATGCTCCGCAGGTGTATGTTATGAACGTTGCCACCGTTGGTTCCACGTGTTCGCCTGCTCAGCTCAAATCGTGAAGAATTTAAATGCATCAATTTCTTGGGGAAGTACCCTGAAGCAGTAGAAGTCATTGTGAAGTGGATGACTACTACGACAGCGTGGATACTATCGAAAAAGCGATCCAGCGAGGTGAAGTACACCCATTCGTGGGGAGGATTGCGGGTCAGAAACTGGGTGTCGAACTCTGCTACATTTTTTTTTTTTTGGGAGAAAAGAGTATCGATTCCGCAGTGGATTTAAACCGGGACAAGAACACCGAATAGGAGCGTGTGCTAAGCGTTGTTTGGGACCCGGTTGAAGACGAGTTCCGTTTTGCGACCAAATGGAAAGTAGAGCACAGCAAGGTTTTCCAAGAGGAAGAACGCCGATGAAAAGAATTGTTTTGAGCATTGTTATGGCGCAATTCGATCCAGCAGGATTTCTCGCTCGATGCACTAAATACAAGAAAATGGGCCATTATAGCAATAAGGCTCGGTGTGACAATAGACCTTTCTCGTCAAAAAATTTTATATGATAGGATGCTTCCTTTTTTATCCCCAATTCATTACTGCTGATTGCCGCGATGATTTGGTACCTCTAACTATTGAAAAAATCAAAAATAGTGCAAGCTGCTTAACCCCATATTCTGAATACCTATCTTGCCTTGTTTCCCCGTATTTTTACACCATTTGGATGAATTTCCTGTGGGGAATACTAAAAGGATGCCAGATCTGCATATATATTAGTAAATCTGCAGATTTTGCATTTTCACTGCAGATGTTTTGCAGATTACAAATATTTAGCAGAACAAAGCCTATGCCAGCCAATTTGTACACAAGCCTTCAACATTTTTGATCATTTAAATTATATACATACTACATTTCTACGTCGCATTTTTTGAAGATTTTTGTAGCAATCTGCAGACTTTTATATTTTCACTGCAGGCTATTGTTTAAATAGACCTGGCATCACTGATGCTGAAATGATTCATTCATATACCTGTCAAAAACATAGAGTATTGCTAAGACAAGACGTGACAATCGGCTTCTTATTTTTCATTCGACATTCTTCTTTTCGCAGATTTCAACCCTGCCGAAATCTTCCGAACAGTGTTGCTATTTTTTAAAATGAAAATGGATTCCTGTTAATTTATTTTATGCTTGCAATATTTTGTATCTTGAATCCACTATATTAATAAAGGGCACCGTTTTTCCATGTCATGGGTGTTTAGTAAGGTTTGATGAAACCATTTTCTGACAAATTTTAGATTACGGTTTGGATGCTGTCTTATTTTTGTTTAAATTAATTAACCACGTATACGACAAACGTGTGGTAGATACTTGTTCTACTTTGTCGCAAAATTTCTGCATCTTTTATTCATTTTTACTCTTTTAACCATAATAATATTATTTGTCAAAAGTAATTACATTATTTTTTTATAAATATAGCAACACTGCCAAACATCATTTCGCTATCCCTGCAGTAACATTGTGTACGGTGCAAAAAGTCAGAATCAACCAATCAGGAGCTGGAACATTCTGACGTAAAATTGGAACAAAAACAACCCCCTCTATTGTCATATCTTGTCTTAGGAGTATTGTATGAAAATGTATAACCTCACTTTTCTGACAGTTCAGTGTGCTTGTTTACCTAAGACTTGTTTACATGGACTTTTAAAATTTACATTACTTGAATACTTTCGATGCTCTTTGAAAGACTATCAACTCAAGAGGGATGAGGATTGGAACAATGGGAACCTGGTGCCACATTATGCAACCAATTCGAATCGACCTTTTCACACAAGCTTGAATACAATAAACCTTTCGTTTCGAGATGCGTAATGTCACCCCATACATACATTGACCAATCGGCGCTGGATGCAAAACCCGGTGGCATATGCTGAATCGTAAGATCAAGCATTGGGCTATAAAACGATTGCTTTCTGGATGATGGATAAGGATTTGTACACATTTGTTTGTTTGCTCGTGGGTTAAGTCCTAACAAGATGATCCGATTTATTACTCATTTTTAGGTGGTGGAGTTTACCTGAACTTTATAGGTAACGAATTCGGTCGATGATAAGTTGTTGAAATGATCGTTCAATGTCCATACCGAAAAACGTTTCCATTGGTCAGAATGTCTACCAGCGTATGATAGCTGCAAACATGAGGACAACAAGGTTATCGCTTTCGAATGGAACAATTATTTATTATTCGTGTTCAAGTTCTATTACAGCAAAAGTTTCGTCGATTGACGATTATCGCATTGTCGTTGATTTAGCCGGCAAATGCAAAACAGTGCTCGGCACTGACGATAAGGAGTAAGAAGGATTGGATAGGAGTGATAAGAATGCAGAGCATTATACATTCTGGAAGAATATCAGCACAGAGAACAGACGTCCATCTTCAGCATTCAACTTGTGTAAAATCTCTAACGGTTTCGAAGGTAGTTGGGATATCCAAACCAGGTGCGCTACTGTCGTCATGTTTTTTGTGGCTGAGTTCGACAGAATTGACAGCGGTTATTTCTCTACCCAGTCAAACTAGTCCGGAACCGGTTCGGACTTCCAGCATGAATTCCAGTTAAAATGCATCAACCGATAGAGTCGGAATCGGTTGTTTTCTTTGAGCAAGAATCCATACTGAATCCATTTAGGATTTCGAACCGGTTCCGGAATGGATTTGACGGATAGTTGGGATAAGTTGGTTTGGCGGCGCTAGTGTTTATCGTATATTAATTAAAATGTTTACACACGTTTTTTAAATATTTTTATTCGATCATGGATGTCTGTTCTCTGTGATATCAGGGAGGAGAAATTATATGTAAATTTATATTATATCCCGAGTTGCCATCATTTTTGCACCGCAATAAAGCTTTCTGCAACTGCTGTCTTGCTCAAATTGGCAGGAAATAACTAGGCAGCGAATGATAAATTGCATAGTCAATTTATTTACTTTTTCGGAAGGATAAGTAATTAGTATGTTGTGAATATACAGGGTGTTTGGTTCATGGTTAAGAATCTCTCGGGGGGTGATAGACTGCTGTATTTGGAGAAAAAGATTGTTCTACACACACCATCAAATTTCAACCGTTACAGAGTTATTGAACTTTTAGTGTAAAAAACTTATTTGCTTTAAAATACCTCTAACTTTAAAAGTATACTTTGTATTTTAAATATTTTAGTACCATTCGAAAGGTGAGAAAATTTCGTATTGAGTGATGCCCTCACATGTTTCAGCTAATGAGTATAAGTAGCTTTTTCAAAGTAATTTATTGAAAATAAAACAATTTTAAACGATTTTTCGTTCATTTTTTGAAAATCCTAATAGTTAACCTCATCATTTTAATAATTCAGATTGTTAGTCTTGATGAGCTGCTTAGTTCGTTCTTTGACATGATACACTTACCTTTTCTTGTTTTCATGATTTTGGGTTATTCAACTTGGATATTTTTATCTCATTTTCACTAGTTCCAGCTCTAATTGAAAAATTATTGCAATTATTGTACTTTTTTTTCTTTTTATTCGAAAGCCAGGAAAATTTTACAGTGAAAAATGTATTAATACCTTTCAGTTAAGTGAATTTAGTATTCTTTTAAAAGTAAATTAGTTTAAAGTTAGTGCTATTATTAGCATTTTCGTTATTTTTCTTAAAATAGTAAATAATAAACATCACCATTATTATCATGGAAATAATGCATCTCAGCAAGTTCTACAGTTCTTTCTTTGACTCCATTCAATTATCTCTTTTGGTTTCGACACAAAATCGTTTTTATCACATCGTTTCATATGCAAAAATAACGATTTCGAACCCACTACATTTGTGGCGAGCTCATGCTGCGTTAACTATTAAATAGCAGCAAAATGAAAAGAGATATAGACAAAGTGGCTAATAAAAAGTTATAGAGAACATTAAGGGGCATCAAATGAACAATAGTAACGATAAATTTTGTTGATTAATAATTAGAATAACTAAAAAATTCTCCAAAGAACGCAAATTTTGAGTTATTTCGTTAGTAAAAAATCATTTAGTACACTTAACTAAAAGATATTTGTACATACACTGATAGGACATTTTCTCAGCTTTCCAATGAAATCTTGTAAATTACGATATAAAGCATATTTTTTAGATTAGAGTCTTTTAAGCACTTGCAAGTCGGTTACAGGAAAAGTATAGTAATGAAATTACAGAGAAATGAGAAGAGATAGAAATATGACGTCCAAAAACAAATTATGAATCGTCTTAAAACCCAACTTTTGGATAATGGATATTGCTATAATTATACTTCATTATTTCGAGAAAATTAGCAAAAACCTCCTCAAAAACACTAACTTTTAACTACTTTACAGCTAAATGGTAATTAAAACTAATTAACTAAAAGATATGAAAACACCATTCAATAGGAAATTTTCTCAGCTTTCGAATGGAACTGAAACATTTAAAATACAAAGTATACTCCTAAAGTTAGAGGTATTTTAAGACAAATAAGTTTTTTACACAAAAAGTTCAATAACTGTGTAACGGTTGAGATTTGATGGTGTGTGTAGAACAATTTTTTTCTCCAAACATGGCAGTCTATCACCCCCCGAGAGATTCTTAACCATGAACCAAACACCCTGTATATGTGTCACCGGTGCCGTGTGTTATGGTGGTACCGGACGGAACCGTTGGTCAGCAAACCGTCCTTGTCGTACTGGTCATAGATGCGACGTTTTTTCTCATCTGATAGCACTTGACATGTTTCGGAAATCTGTCTTAACGCTCTCTACTTAGCGCAGGATACGCGAAACCGCTGCTAGCTTTCGAAAGAAAATTCCTAGCTGCTGCTACTCTATCAGTCTTTCTCTCGACTGAGGACTACAATTTCGGTCGACTAAATTGTGCTATGAAAATTGTACTTCCTGGAATTTCACCTAACGAGATCAATTCATTGTGAGGAATTTCGCTGCGTTCCAATATTGCTTGCCTCTGTAGGTGATGATGTGTGTGTATTCACTTCGGTAGCCAGGTCTTATGTTTTGGGTAATTTTGCTATCTTATTCTGCTGAATAAATCATCTGGCTAAAGCCTCTACGTTATACTATGGTCACTTTAAAATCGCATTGCTATTTAATCTTGTAGCTGTTGGCAAGTCAGTCCTGGCACTGTTCTCGACTAATCCTGGCACTATACCGCTGACGTCGCACTTATGACGGTGATCAAACTTGGCGAGAGTGGCAGTGGTTTCGTCGGAATTGTTCACTCGACAAGCAGTAAGTGCAAGGACTCTGCTACTTATGCCTGAGCCCCTCATTGAAACCTTCGTCCTGCCGGAGTGTTAGCTTCGTCCGATACCGGAGCATATTGCTGAACCGAAGCAGTCTGCAACTGGCGCAGCTTCCTTCGAATCGGAATCGCTGAATATTCCCGTTAGCCGAATGTCCAACGTGGCCGAAGGCAAACCGATTGCAGCAACACAACCAGCCGTAGCTGACCTTTTAACCTTTAATCCAAGTCCCTGCCATTGGCATAGCGACAGACGAGTGCGGCGCAGGCTGGACCATCGGTTGACTCGGTGCCGGACGGGGCGAAACAGCTGCAACAGGAGCGGACCTAGTATGGGGTGTAAAGGTCATCAATTGCCATAGATCACCAACATGCTCTGCGACTAACATTGTGAACAAAACAAACCAAATGAAATTGATCGCAACAACGATAAAATAATCTAAATTCTACCCAAACATTTGAAACATTTGAAAAGGGTCTAACCGGTCTAACTGCCAAACGTAAATCTTGAGAAAAAGGCAAAAGAAGTTTTGGTCGAATTCATTATAATTCTATTTAAAAATTTAATACTGTTTTATTTAGTTTGATTGCGCATATTGTTTACATTGTTGTTTGTTGTTTACATGTTTACACTCCCCTTAATTCATTGAGTACGTATTTCACTGCCTTTATAATCCTTTTGGAATCAGTTACAATAATCCTTTATAATCATTTTATAATAAACGTATTGCTAGTTAGGACTTTTATATCAGCCGGACCCTTCTATAATTTGTTATAAAATCATTATCAAAATTCTTCATAATCCATTGTTGCGTTATGTTTATGCACATGGCCAGATAGATAGTTTTTAACTGGGACGTGACGTGTGGATACGAAAAAATCTAATGTCAATTGCAGCCAGGAGGAGCTGTCAAATGCAGCCAAAGGGAACCGTCAAATGCAGTCAGGGGGAACTGTCAAATGTAGCCAGTCCATTTACAATATGTGAGGAAGAAAGAGTTGCTATGCAAGACAAGAGATCAAATGAACAGAAAAAAAGAAAAAGATAACATATATCCACAGGTTTTGTCCCAGGATTTTAATAGAGAACATGAAAATTCGATTTGTTTGCATTTGACAGTGGGCCTTTTTCAAATGTTTGGCTAGAAATGTTTTACTTCTACGATGAATCATATACAAGAAAAGTAAAAATGTTAAATTTAACGGAACAATGTATGATGCCGACATCAAATAAAAAATAACAGCTGAGCGACATTGTTTGGAAAGTGTTAACATTTGGCAGCGAACCAAACCAAGTTTCTCATACTATGATCGAATCAACAAAAATTCCAAGACCATGTAAACAATCTCTCTGAACTGCCAAAAAAGTGAGGTTAAACATTATCATGCAATGTTCTCTACCGAGAGGTTCACTTTAGTTTGTTTACATAACCAATGAACTTTGTACCGCGACTCACCACTTCATTTGCCGCGTTGCCAGGAACTCAAGCAAAAATATTCAAAACAGTGTTGCCCAAACACACATTTTGAGTCCCACCATTCTTGCAAAGGTGAAAAAAATACTCAACATTCTTGCATTTTTCAAATTTAAAAAAATCATTAAAAAATCACGATAGCTCCAAATAGTCTCATTTCAACGGCAATATTCTTAAAAATGTGTAGTCTTTTGAATAAAAATAAGAAAAAAAGGGGGTTAGGTCGGACGAGAAAGGTCTATTGCGCAGAGAATCATGAGTATGACCATTGCATTAGTAATGATGGAAACTATGCTTATTGTGGGAAGGGTCCATAAGATCTATTGCCAAGCCTCTCGTACAAGCAGCGTCCGAAGAATCTGAAGCCTTCTCTTAAAAGAAGCTCTAAGTACTCATATACGACAGAGATTCAACTTAGTGCAATACAGGTACCGGAAACATTGTGGTATTGCAGAACGCCTGCTGGCACCGATGCGGTTTCAATTCTCATTGTATGGCATGGGGTTGTAATCTCGATTCTATCAAGCTGAGAAAATGAGTTCACAAAAATTAAGTTGAAGTTCATATTGTCGAGTCGTGCAATTTAAACACCTTCGTTTTACATTTCTTATCAAAGAAATGTATAGAATTCGCTCAAACTTTCAAGATTTTTTCCGAGGCCCGGAGGGCCGAGTCTTATATACCAATCGACTCAGCTCGACGATTTGGGACAATGTCTGTGTGTGTATGTAACGGACAAAATCTCATTCGTGTTTCTCAGCAATGGCTGAACCGATCTTATCCAAACCAATTTTAAATGAAAGACCTATTAAACAGTAAGAACGCTATTAGTTTGTTTTTGATTCTGATGTTTAGTTTCCAAGATATGAATGTTTGAATGTGTAAAAATGGCGTTCTTCGCAGTTTTTTAAATTATCTGCCAAAAATCACAACATAGATTAACACCTTATATGTTTTTAGATAGCTTTAACGAATACCTTTCGAATAAGCTATAGATTGTTGAAATCGGACTATAATAAAAATAGATATTTAACATTAAATACGGACGAAAGATTTTTATCATTTCCCATTGCCAGAAATATGACCAAAAACATGTAATCTATTATTAACGCCAAAACGGCTAATTTTAAGTCAATAGTATCTTCGGAGAATTTAATGGAGACAATTTGCACTTTCTTTTGGTATTGTGCTTTTGCTGATTAATCCCCCTACGAGTGAGATATTTTCATAAATTTTCTTGGTAGTGATTGTATTGAAATGATGCCTTCAGCAAATTTGTAGCTCTTACTTTTGCGAATAACTTTACTAAAGACATTAAATATCTATTTTGAATACTTTAAAAGTTATGGCTTGTTGTTTGTGGATTACCTTTTGTCGCCTATTTATTGTTCAATATAGTAATAATCCATTGAAATAAGCCAAACATTTCGATAAAAACGAATTTTGTATTTCGTATAAGACTGAATTCGAGTAAATCCTTTCTTGAGCATGTTTTCCTTATCATGAAGATGGAAATATGCAAAAATAAAAAGTTCATCTTTTTTAAATTTTTACGCTAGAAAACCCCTTTAAAAGAAATTTATTTTAAATAATCTGAGATAGTTATCAGACTACGTCAAGGGACGGGAAGAATATTTTAACAGCTTCAGTTTATTATAAAGAAAAAGAAAATTGCCCGATTTAGTCAATGTCACCATTTTGTCAGCCTAAAATACACCATGATACAGATAAATACGGGTCTTTATTATATGTATTATTCACAGATAGAGAAAATACTGAAATTTTCAACTTTTTTCGTAAACTATATTATAAAAGCTTATTAAAAATTTTACCTCATAAATTTGTGAAAATTATAAACCATTTGAAATTTTTTAATAGCTTTATTTTTTATTAAACCGTGATTTTTTAATAAATAGTGACCGTCGCTTCACAACGCAGTATATTTTTCATGGCTTGCGGTGAGCACGGTCTCTCGAATTGCTGAACTGAAAATTATCGAATAGAAGTTAATTTTTAGTATTCTTTACAGATTTAACTCGCCGCGCAAATGGCCCTGAATGAGACCCGCTGGTGTCTTAAGACTATTTCGCTAGATTTTCAGAACATTGTGCACCCAGTGCATTAACGCAAGTGACGGAAGGTTATCGAAAAGTTTCGTGAAAATGAAAATTCCAGTAATGATGATGATTTCCCCAAACTGTTCGGTTTCGAGAGGTTTTTATTTGTTCTTTGGTATTAGGATTTGCGATAATAATTCAAATCAAGTATACTACTGGGAAGTCACTTTTAGAAAAAGTCGATGTCGAAGTAAAGTTTGAACTATGCACGCATGCACTTCATAGGTAGCGTGATATCTATGATTTCATTTCTTAGTTCTCAGTCGCGTTGGTAATTTGAGTAAAGTATAAACTTGAAATCGATTAAAAAAAATTCGATTTTTTTGGCTCAGCACAAAAAATTCAGTTTTCCCACCACAATGCATTGATTTAGATATTTTATTAACAGAGCATTAGCAATAATTCGTTCATATGCCTATTTTATGGGCCATTTTTTCGCTTTCCCATCGATTTGGTTTGAGATTTCTAGCACTGATGTTGTCATATGCTGATTTGAGCGATTCTCTGAGTCCTGCCACTATCCCATGTAGTATGTGTTATCAAAAAAATTGCGAAGCATCAACTTCTAAATGTTCTCAAACGATATAATATCCAAAGAGAGTGATAAGAGTTATAAGAAATGTCTCATCTCACTGTTAGGTGGATTAAAAGCGTTTTTATTCTTCTGTCCACTTTACATTTGAGAACAACACCATTTCTTGTGAATAAATTGGAATGGGACTACTGGGGCCGCAGCATGATCTTCTGACACCTTTCGTGGGATCTCAGTTTGATGTTTACAATAGATTTTTTTTCAGATCAACTTTCGTACAATAATTTTGTATACCTGAAAAAAGAACTCTTAGCCTGATTTATTTCATGAATTACAAGACTTAATTTTACAAAGCAGATCAAGATTTCCGCAGCACTCTATAGTCGGCGTCCTTGGTGGGATACAGTTTATCCAACCCACACACTGCAGGCCTACAATGCTGTATCGTCGTGCAGAAGCAACACAACCATTCTCCTCTGATACAGAAGTCCTATCCTGTAGCTCCCTACAATATCAGATGGGGTACCATCAACCTTAGTGGAGATCAGTTAACAAACCCTTTTTGGTCGTATGCTGATCGGAAATATTAAACCTGACAAGCGTCGAAAGTTAGTAATCCGCTAACTTGGCACATGGCAGCAAATACTCATATTATGAGGAAGACTAGTGCCTATCATCAAATCTAATCAAAGCTAATCAATATTGTGTCGGGATTACCGGTGTGCTAAACAGTGATTGGGTACTATTTTTATATACTACTGAAACGCACACACATCTGCCAAGTTCAATTAATTCAGCAAATCACAGGAGTTTGGAACGATCACCCCTTGTAATTAACCTATCACTTCAGGTACGGTTTTGCTAACACTCCGTCGGTGAAGTGATGGACCCGATAGCTCTGAAGCAGTTCCAGTTTGATTGACCCTTCAGTTGAATGAAAATGATGATAGCGATTGGGAACCGTCATGTCCTCCTGGTTCTACAGATAGGGAAGCAATATTAAACACAAAAAATCAAAACGTTCATATTACCAAATCATGTTTCCTAGTATGGTACAGTAGGTGTTAATTCATTGTTCCACTAATTGCGAAGATTCAGTGTTTGTTGTTTATCATCACTCCAAATCATTACTTTTTCAGCTATGGGAACTGAATTGCACTTTGAATGGCTTGCTAGATCTGTTAACTTTTACATCTAGTCGTTTGGATCTAGCGGTGCAAAAATCCAACTTTTGATCTATTTTTTCAGATCTATATTTTTAGATCTAGTATAAAATAGAACAGGGATTTAGATCTAGCGGTGGAGATGCCCTTACGAACAACACGAACATGATCAAGTACTCGTTGACGAAACATATTGGATGTCACATTAAAATCGAAGAGATCAGAAAATTGGTTCAATCGCGAGGAAAGGAATTGAAGCGGGTCATGTTTTCCGTACTGTGTATTCTAGGAACAAGAAGTTGCGACGATTCTCTCAGGAGCGCACAAATTCAGCTGAGTGAGCAAAGCAGAGCTGTCGATATCGCCTTTGAGTAGCTTTGCAGCAAATAATCCTTGTGCGCTTTGGGAAAAAGCTGTAATGTTCACTGACAATATAACTTTTATAGCTGGCAAACAGAGACATAGCGTTTGTTGTTAGCGTTTTTTTTTTAGAACTGGAAATCAGTGGCAAATTTTCCAGCGTGCTCACATTGCTGGACCGAGAGATTAAACATCCCAGCCAGCGGATTACAGAGAACGACTGCACACCTCTTTAGCACGGACGATGGCCAGCAGCAAATGATGTTCGTGTTGAAGTTCGCCTTTTGTTCTGCCTTCGCAAATGCACAGATACCGTGATCTAGCACGGCGCTTCCCTCTTCTTCGAGCTCTTTAGTTAGAGGATTACGTGCTAGTTCAACCCAATTCATTTATTGGGTTCGACAACGTACGTCTGTGCGTCCCGCTGAAGCTGCGCGAAAGAGGCTGCGCGAAAGAGGCTGTGCGTCCCGCTGAAGCTGCGCGAGCGATCCAATTTGTGTAAAATGCCGACTAGGATGAAGTATTTATGGGTATATCCCGGACCAACCGTCTTGAACGACGATCACTAGCTTTTACGCTGGAGCTGTTTCCGATCCTGATCGAGAGCTAACGTGCAGCTCCGCGACAACTTTACTTTGAAGAACGCCGGAGTCCTGGGTCCATGTATAGTTCCGGAATCCGATGACGACAAGCGTGCAACCAAGCGGATACCTTTCGGGTTCGGCTACGAGACCGGACTTCTGTGGAGAACCGATAACCCAGACTTCCCCGAAAGCCACCCGATGGCTGTGCGACGGCTAGAGGAACTTGAGCGGAAACTTCCAAAGGATCCGGCTTTGGAGCAGTGCGTTCGCAAGCAGATCTTCGAATATGAGCGTAAGGTCTATGCTCACAAGGCTTCTTTAATTGAACTGACGTCGGTTAAGTAAAGCTGGATCAGATATTTTCCCCTTGGGGTAGTTCCTAGTCTCCAGAAACCAAACAAGATTTGCCTGATATGGGACGCGGCGGCAAAGATGCGCTATGTGTCTTTCAATTTTAAGCTACTCAAGGGACCGGATCTGTTGATCCCCCTGCCACGAGTTCTGTACCAGTTTTGTCAGTATCCTTTCGCCGTTTGTGGAGACATAACGGAAATATTCCATCAGATCATGATACGAGTTCCCGACTGCCACTCGCAACGTTTCCTGTTTCGAGACCATCCATCGGAGTGTCCTCAGGTGTATGTTATGGATGTGGCCACATTCGGCTCCACTTGTTTCGCGGCGTCCGCATAGCATGCGAAGAACCTAGATGCGGAGGAGTTCGCCGGTGAGTATCACCGAGCCGCAATAGCTATCCAGAACAACCATTATATAGACGACTACTTAGACAGCTTCATGAAGAAGGTTTCACCCTGCGGAATTTCTCATCGAACGGAGTAGGGATTCTGGAGGGAATAGGAGAGATGACAATGCCTTCACCGAAGAATCTAGACTTGGAGCGAGGTGAAAAGTCCGAATCAGCGCTGGGGATTAAATGGATACCATACGAAGACGTGTTTGTGTATTTCTTTGATGTGAGCGATGACATACAGCAAATTCTTCATGAAGATCACATTCCCACCAAGCTAGAAATCGTTATGAGCTTATTTAATCCGCTCGGTTACGTCTCGTTTTTTCTCGTTCACAGGAAAATTCTGCTCCAGGACACGTGGGAGAAAGGTACGGAATGAGGCCAACAGATTCCAGACGACCTTAACAGGCGGTGGCGACAGTGGTCGGATCTCTTCGGACAGTTAAACTAGATCCGCATACTCCGGTGCTATTTTAGGTCACCCTTTCCCAACCTGGATCGCCTCCAACTACACGTGTTCGTAGACGTTGACGAAATGGCGTATGCGGCAGTGATCTTTTTCCGATTGGACAGTAACAGTTGCGTGCAAGTGGCACTCGTCGGGGCCACAGTGAACGTTGCCTCATTGGAAACGTTGTCTATTCCCAAATTCGAGTTGAAAGCCGCCAACCTCGGAGTTCGCTTGGCGGGTAGCATCCAAAGTCAGCACTCTTTTCCAAGTGATACTGCTGGGGCGATTCGGAAACAGTGTCACAAGTTTGTTGCTGTCCGTGTAGACGAGAAGATGGCGCAAGGCGATGTTTATCCCGATGAAATCGACGTTCCCGTCTAACCGGATCGACGCCATACCGTTGGCCAGCGACATCTACACCAAGTGGTAGTTCCTCGATAAGAATGGAGTTCTGCGGAGTCTTAACCGAATCAGTGCGGTACTCTACACGCTGACCGAATCTAAGTTCTCCGTAATCACCCTCAAACAACATTTAATAACCTTCTTACTAGTAGAATAGTTTCACGGCTGCCACGCCAACCGAGAGACCGTATTCAACGAAATTCGTCAACGATTGAGGCAATGTTACACGAAACTGTGTCTGATGCAGAATTCCTCTGTACGAGACCACCCGCTATGGCCCCACTACCGGAAATGCGGCTTACTTCGTGCATCCGGCCAATTACCTTCACCGGGCTGGTCTGAGAATGCCACCTGTTTCCAGGGCACTAGCAACGAACTGAAAGCGCACATCAATATGATGGCGGAAAAGTTGCACAAACAACATGGAAGTTTATGGCTTTAAGTTTAGCCGTTTCTAAAGGAATACCTCTCAGTAATTCCGCGCAGATGCAGGTGGAGGTCAAGGATCTGGAAGACGGCGATCTGACTGTGCTGGTTTTAGTTGGATTGATTTGATTTTTCTTAACAGTTTCCGCGCAGGGTTTTCCGAGGCGTAGCGTCTTTGTGCAGAATTAGCACGTACGAATCTGCCCTGGATGCGTGACTAGGGTTGACTGTTTATGTGAAACATTACTGTGTGATAATGATGTGAAGGCTTTGTATGAGGGAATGGGCTTGGTAACAGGCGTTCTTATCACACGATCTCCGTTAGGAATGCTCGGGAAAAGTTCCTTCACGAAGCGTTTGTAATGGAGTCTACTTCTCCGAATCTGTGAATGTATCTTTTAACCCTTAAATGCGCAATGTTGTTTTAAAACAACATTGCGAAAACCATCTCAAAATTATCATAGTAACGTATTAAAACTGTTAGACAATTTTCAGAATATTTGAAAAAATTGCTTTGCGCCTTTAAGGGTCAGAAGTACGCGGAGCCAGATCATGTATGCGAACATCTATAGTGTCATTTTCGATGTATACGGGGATGTTAACATTACCGCATTCGTCGATGTACTGCATGTTGTTCCGCGAAACGAATGACTCAGCTTTGCTTGTATATTTAAACATAATCAACACACAATGTTTGACATGATACGTTTGTAGTGTTTTTACATTAGTCTTTCTCAATGAAATCTGTGCCCTTTCCCGTGAGCTAATTGCTAAATACGGTCAAAATAGTGTAAAGGTACTGTGCTTCTCATATAATGGCAGCAATCTCTTCTGAAGCTACTCAGATCGATAGTTTTCCGCATTTGTAGTACCGGAAGTGTAAAAAAAATGGTAGACTTTTCACATATTGCTTGTCATACCAGAACTTTTTGACCCCTTGAATCGACGTGTTAAAAATAAATGGACTAAAAACTTCAAATGTCGATGTTATGGCCAAAAAATTTGTTTTTGTAAAAACCATTTCGATTTGATCTTGCAATGCAAAATACTACCAAAAAAATTGATCTTTTAAATAAATTGTAATTTCACCTAATTTGAGTGGCCCGTTTGAGAATTTTTGACTCCGGTATTTTCACTGGAGTCATCAACCCAATTTAGAAATGTGTAAATCTTGATTGCATGAACTAAAATTTAGCACAGACTTATCACAGTAGCGTAGGGAATAAGTAGATCCGTGATGTGCAGTATTTTTATTTTTCTCCAAAATTTTGGGTCCCCCTTCGACCAATATTATTTTTCGTAGACTAGGAATTGAAACGCTCACGCAAGAGTGTTGTGTTTAAGGTAGGCTTTTTTTAAAGGAAGCAAGCGTATGTTTTGATACGGAAAAACATATCATTCTTGAATTTCTACACGTAGTTCGCGTTTAGGTCAAGTATAACATCGGCACGTTCAAATATAATTGGCGGAGCCGCGCAAAAAGGATAATAGGACCATTTATGGTCAACGATGGGCAGCGAGTAAAATAATCGCAGCTCATAACGGTGCTTAGTTCTCTTTAGCTTAACACATACCATAAGTGCAGTGGCGCCCACTAAATTATCGGGGCGTTTTTGTGTTTTCGAAATCTTGGGAGTAGTTGTGCGTGGATGATCGCGTATCACGGCGAGAAGCTAGAGCGTTTGTATGTTAACGTGTTCGATCGTGTGCGCTTTTGTGCATGGCGTGTATGTGCAACTTCGCGTGTATACTTTCGATTTTGTAACCGTGTGGCTATAGAGTAAAGACTTCCGAACGCGAGGGATTCATGATTGCGCGAACACGTACGTTTTTGAGTTTAAGTTTGATACCGCGCTTGTAAATTTAGAAGTGATAAACCGTTCATTTTATCACCAGGGTGTTACTTTTTCTCAACGAAATCTATGCACTTTTCCTTGGGCCAATTGCTAAAACCAGCCCCAATAGTGCAAGGGTACTGTGCTTCTCGTATAATGGCAGCAATCTCTTCTGAAGTTACTTACTAGATCGATAGATTTCCGTATTTGTAATGTCGGGAAGGAAAGATTTTCACCATATTGCTTGTAATACCTTCCTACCTACCAAATTCTTTCCATTATTTATCAAAAGACTGACAAAGCTGTTAAAAGAAATCTTAAATACACCGTAACAGTCGAAATTTTCATTTGCAATTTTTCATATCTTTAAGATGCTGAACATTAAAAAAATACGCTTCGGAAGGTTAACAATGCAAATGTTTGCTTTGATCTCTTAATCTTTTAGCCTGTTCATGCCCATGTTGTTTGTAAAATACATATTTTGAACAGCCATAACTTCTGATTTAGGCAAGATTTTCTCACAAAGACGTAAAAGGTTAATAACTGGGACTATTACCGTCCAATTGAGCCCTAAGTACTATCCGTAGAACTGAAGTTGTTGCAATTAGTTTGATTGGATTCCGCTGGAGCAGTGCTGCCAGGGATAGTTTCATTCAATGGCAAAAACTGAAATTTAAATATATCTTTCTGTCTTAAAATATTTATGAAAACTGATAAATCCTTTCAATTTAGACTGTCTTTTTTTATTAATTCGTTTATTTGACACGGCTCATAGCGGTAGCTTAACGGAGCCATGGATCTTTTATGTGTTTACAATATGTATAAAAAATAAAAACAAATATTATTAATTATCCGTTTGCGCGCAACTTTTTATTGCGAGCGGAGACCTTCTTTCGCGGCTCGCCTACTGCGTCATGGGGATCATTTAATTCTCTTCTGTCCTTCACATCAAGGCTATTATCGTTAAAAGTGGCTTGGTGCTCGCGATCAGATGTTCTTTTCTGCTTCTTGGACTTACGGGAGACCAATGTAAATCCGTCGTCATTGTTATTATCTCGTTCACCGATGTTACATTGGTTTTTGGAGTGCTGGATGCTTCTTTTGCAGATGTCAATTTGGACTGAACAGCTGCCACAAATTTGGCAACCGTTTATGGCTCAGGTATTGGTAATGAAAACTCTTTTTTTGGCTGGTTTGCCGTGGATGCGTCGGTAATCGGTAGAGATGCATTCTGCTCTGTATCTTCCGCGCAAGGTTGTCCGTGGTGCGCTGTCTGATTACAATACTTGCACGTAGGTGTTTGCCCCTCATGAGTGCATAACGTAGTTTGATTAATAGTGGCTTCGTGGGTTTTGAGTTTTATAGTCAAGTGGGAGGGGATAGGTCTTTCGATTCGCATCCTCACCACAAGAACACCGTTAGGTGTACCCGGGAAGAAATTTCTCCACGTATCAGATGTAACGGATTCTACTTCTCCGTATTGCGACATGAATTTTGCAATTAGATCAGGAGGGGTACGTGGTGATAAGTCATGTAGCTTTACATCTACGTAGTCTTTTTCTATATACACGGGAATCTTAATTCCAGCTTTATCACTTTCAGCCACGTGCTTCAAGTTGTTCTGTAAAACGAAACGTTCGGCTTGGGCTAACGTGTTGAATGACACGAGTACTACATTGCGAAGATGATGATACTGAAGATACATAACCTCCTTAAGCCTAAGCTGCATCTTCACCTTCAGCAGGTATTCCACTTCACGAAAACTCAATCGTATTGAACAGAATTTAAAGTCAACGACCGCTGTGTTGGGTCGGAGCAGAGTTTTTTCGTCAACTTTACTCATGATGGCAAGAATAAATGAAATGCTTCCTTTGTTCTCGAGACAATGTACACTAGATCGAGAGGTTGCTAGTTGTTGTTCACTTGGTTCGATTGTACGTCTGACTTGGGCAGAAGTAGAAAGTAGACTGATGTTAGACTGTCTTTGACTACCTTTTCGACGCATTTGGACTTTTATTAATATTCTATGATAATTGTATCAGATATCCGAGGGTAAAAATTGAGCAGATTCTAGCTCTGCGCGAGAAGCTTCTATCTAAATCAAAACAAGTTTTTTTGTATTTGAGGACGTCACCAGTATTATGAAAAGATAGTTTCTGAACCTTAAATGCGCTAGAAAAAAAAACCTGGGCATGAAAAGGTTAATTGGCCTTAAGGCCGGACTGTAAACTGAGCAACTATTTTGAATCAATCGTATGCAAAAACACAAAAATGAGCTAATCACATTTATTTTTTTTTTATTTCATTACAGGTAAGTCAGTTAATTTGTGTTACAACCAGCGTGGTAAGTTACGCCATACTACTCACCAGAAACATTAACGCAACAAACATTCGTATGGGATGTGCTTGAAGAAAAAAAGTGTATCAACTAATTAAAATCAAATCCTCATCGTTGCACAATAGGCCACTAATGCAATTTAATGGCCCAATATAAATATATTTCCGAGCTTATGTCCTTAGGTATCTTTGGCCAAGTTTATATCTATATCTTCTTTTGAGTAAAAAGAGGTCCTACCTTTGCCATAAATATGGCATTCAAATCTAAGTTTTTAATGGTGGATTGTATAGACTTGGGAATCGACGAAGTTATCTAACAATGGAAAACAATATTGAAGAAGACATTAAAAGCCATCCACAGCTTACTACTTCCAAGACACAAAGGGAAACGTAAAATTTGTCCGGAACGTAGAATTATTTATAATAAACTTTGCGTTTTTATAATTCTTATACAAATTAGTTAAAATAAACATTTTATGGAAACAATTATTCGTTTCTGGGAAGTATTTCTAAATTTGTTAACTAAAGCTTGACAGAACTTACAAACGATTTGACAGGGTGATATACTTCAAAAGGTTCTGTAATAACCAGTTATTTAACAAGCTGAATTCCAGCTTACCTTAAAATTCCCACCAATTTTTTTTTTATTATTCGACAAAATTTTACATTCCTGTCCCAATGTTCATTGGCACGACCGCGTTGCTCACATTGCACGGCTGGAGACAAACGGCTGGCGGAGGAACACAACCAATCAAAGAACGACCTGCAGTGATGATTGACATAGCCAATGCACAATCGCAACCGTCTCGCCGAACTGCTCTACATTTCCCAGCCAATTTTTGCGCGAGAAACACTACCAGGTTCGCCACTTGCCAACCGGCAGCTACCTGTTTTGCTTTGTCCGTCGGTCGATCGGTCCAGTAATCCCCCTTGCAGTGGTCACGATTTTCGATCGTGCCGCAATTAGATAGCTTTCGATATATTTCGTGTGTGTGTCCTGCAGAGTTTTTAGTTTTCGGGCAAACCTGCATTGGATTGGGATTTGGATTAGTTCTCACCACACTTTCGTCGGTGATCGAAAAAAAAAATTAAAAAAGCCTTCACCTGTTCGGCACAGGTCATGCTGAATCGTTCCTCTAATGGAAGACGTCTATTTGTTCTACTTTTTCGAACAAAACGACGAACGTTGAATAAGTTGACGTGGCACCGTTGGAACGACTTGATTTATTAAAATGAGATTTCGTAAGCGACGAACTCGCTTACAGTTTGCTGGGGTTAGGTAACCCCGACTGGTACTGGCATATCTATTGTCATTGAGGTGTACCTTGCATTTAATCCATCATAATTCTTTGGTTGCGAAACCAGCAATCTACCGGGCAGGCGGACAAATGGCGGGCGATAGAGCCATGACCAAAAAAAAATAACTAAAACAATCACTCAACTCTTATTTGCAATTCTTCGCTAATCAGACAGAGATACTGAAGGCTTTTATTCTTCTTTCCACCTAACGTTGTCTCGACGGTGAGAAAATATTCGCTCTTTGTCGCAATTATGATCCACACCGGGCGCGGAATCGCGCTACTTTGCCGAGGCTTCAGACTATGGCGCGTGTAAAATCGCGAATATGTAGCTCCTATGACGAATGACCAACCGAAGATCACCGCGGACGGCTGAAAGCAATGTGTCGCAATTATTCAAATTGATTTTCCCAACGCGACGACGGGTTGGGACCTGGTTGGACTGTTGGACTGGCGTTGACTTTTGTTTTGGCAGGCAGTTGGATAGGTGGCAGGCATAACAGCAAGAGAGGGAAAATGCACAAGATTAACTGCGAATTGAGTGGAACACTGCACCATACACTATGTTGGTTGAGTGACAGAGTGCATTAGTGGCGCGGTACGCTAACAATGGGAACAGCTTCCAATGATATTTCTGGGTCTGAGTGACAAATGTGTTTTTGGTCCATCGTATCAACAATATAACTCACAAGTAAAACAATGGCTTTACTGAGGTTCTGTAAAATGTTCGGAGAGAACGTAAAGGTTCATTCCAATTCATCGTAAGTAATTATTGATTAGAACTTATCATTATTTAAACCTTACAGAACTCCAAAGAAAATAAAATAATTTTTACTTAATCTTTAGATATCAGCTTCCACAAGGAAGTAACCTAGAGCAGTCATTGTTTCCATTACTCTTCAACGATGTTCGTCTGGTCATCTATCTGTGTTTCTGTCTTGTTTTTCTCGATGACCAAAAAATAACTACCGTCGTTAGATTTACTGAGATCTATGGTGAACTACGACGACTGATTTAGTCTTTTCAGTGCTGATAATTTTGGAATCGGCTGATGTTCTCTAATCTCATTCACATGGAAGAAAACTGCTATTGACTGAATCTAAATCGGTGAATATCCGGTTGAGCAAGTGGGCATGGTATAAGATTGTCTCACAGTTTTCAAACATCATCTGTTCTGGTTTCTTAAGTCACTCGACGTATCAAACAATCGGCTGCGAAGTCTGTCGAAACAGAAGATCAAGTTCGGCAAAAAATGTAGTACGGAATGTAGCTAGTTTCACAACCTCTAACGGCTTTTGACATTTCCGGTCACTGTTTTTCATTCTTATTTACTAGATCTTGAACTGTTTCAATGGTATTGGGAACATGATAATTGGAGCTATTCACGCACGATTTAGGAAATTTACACCGAGGTTTCTTCCTTGACGTAACTCTGTTAGTTTACCGTGAATGCGAATTGCTGCCGCTTGCTCGGAATGGATTTTCTCCAGCAATAACGTAGCTCGGCGATACCTTCCTTTGATGCAGGAAATCTATGTTCTTGTACTGATTCTTTGAAATATACCATGTTATATTACTCCCTAGGATTAATTTAGGTTAAAACAATTTTTGTGTGCGAAGGCCAATACCTATAATTTAATAAGTCATCAGCAACGTCTTTACGGCCCCCTAGGGGTCCGCGGATCCCGGGTTGAGAATCACTGGGTTATGGTATTGGCGTTTCAACTTCGTCTCATCAGAATCCGACACTAATTTAGTGACAGCACTAAGCTAGCACTGGATTGACGCTTGCTTCAAAAAACGGAGACACAATTTGTGTTCCTGAGCAAACCCCTAGTCAAGCGTGATGTCCCGCAGGCTAAGGAGCTCATTTTAGGCTGATGAGAACTGATAAAATCGAAACATTTGGTTTAACTTAGCAAGCGAATGCAAGATGCCATATTTATCCTTAGTGGGGAACAATTTAGGTAAGAACTATTTCTTCTCCATTAAGGAGAAAATTGTTTAAAACCATCTTTGCGCTTGAAGAGCACAAAACCTATAAATAAATTAGTTATGGAATTGCGCTTCGACTTCGACTTTAGCTCAGGAAAAGTCGCTTGTGTCTCCGTTTTTTTGGAGTTTAGCTCAATCCGGCGTTAATCTCTCCGTATTTCGATAAGATTGTTGTAATAAACTTATCGGAACTGAAGGAGAGAGATCGTTGAAACGTTGAAACGTACATCAGTTTTGTTAAGCTCCACGTAAACGGGTATCTTGATTCTAACATTGACATGCTCGACGTTGTGTTGCATGTTGTTATACCTAATAAAGCTTTCCGCCAAAGCTAAGGTTTTGAACGATATCAGTACAGTGTTACGTGTGTAATGAAACTGGATGACGATGGCTTCCGTAAGCTGAAGCTGCATTCGCACCTTCAATAAATGTACTATTGGGGGCGGGCACAGCGTTGTTTGTAAAACAATTGCGTTGTACGCAGCTCATTTGGGTTCGATTCCCAACCCCGCACATAGGCTTAATTTTTTTTTCAAAGAGATTTTTTAACCCGAAAAAAGAGGCAGATGATCCTATGGTTAAAACTTGTAAAATGAAAAAAAAAACTACTTCGAGAACACCAGGGAGGATCGGGAAAGAAACAGACGGCCACTGTATTGGACCGAAGTTTATTCATGTAAAAAAATAACGTGAAATAAAACTATCGAAACCGCAACAACGAAAGTAACGGTGTCTTACTTATTCACACTGGCTTGAGGCGACTGTTGCTTTTCACTCGATTTGCTCACTTATAGCACTGGCACGAGTATAGACTGTAATTTCTTAGTTTGCTCCACTTTAACCAGCGACAGGATTTTTGTTTTCTGAACCAATTGAAATGAGAAAGTGACTTAATAAAAATAGTATGTTTGGCAAGCAATTTGTAGCTGTCAATTGAAAAACAAAGCTTGCATCACTTTTAGAACTACGAGTGAAGATATATGATTGTTTAAGTTTGAGCATCCTTATTTGAACAACAATGCCCAAATTGAAGGATTTAATATTCGTTTTAAAGGACTAGGTATGTATTCTAAATGAGGCATGAAATGTCGTTTTATAGCTCACATTTCTTTTAGAATATGTTCACAATGTCATTCTGCATCATTATAAATAATAAAGAAATTAATGAAAAAATGTAGCAACCGAGCAAAAAAAAATTGAATAGGGTAATTTGGGGAGAGATGCCGCACATTTTTAAAAATCGATCCTGCATCAAAGTAAACCATTCAATAATTGATGAAATCATTTTTACCAATTGCGACAAGTTTCTAAAATACTGTGAAATGGTTTTTGTAATGAAAAAAGATTCACCAAATTTCCATGAACATTATACCAAAAAAGGTCATTGCGGGAGAGATGCCGCATGTGCGGGTGAGATGCCGCACCGTGGTCACAAACTGAAAAATGGTGAACAAAAGTATTTTTTGGCTCTCATTGATGTTTTGTGATTCGTTGTCTTCAGCTGAGTTTCATGAAATTTGATTGCACCTCTAGATCGGCTAGCACCTTCACTTTTCTTAAGGGGGTACTACCATTTCCAGAATCATTTTTTTATTCAATATTTTAAAAATATTTTTCTTTCTCAACCTTGTGTAACGGTTAAGTTGGAGTAACTTAATTCAGAGCACTATTTATCTATATGCTTGTACGATATACATATCTATGTGTTAGTAGCAGTTTCTTAAAAGCACTGTTTGGCTGTTTCTCCCAATGAATTTATACAAATTTTCGCTTTTATCTCAATATTGACATCACTACAAATCAATGCGTTCACCAAAATTAGTGCCTGAAACTTAAATAACTAATACTTAGATATATGTCGCCCATTTAAATATATAGATAAATAGGATCATAATGTCACTGTGTTAGGTCCGTTAGTTTGTGGATATACCTTATTAAGAACCTATACCTGACGCAAATGATCAGTTAATGACATTCCGGTGTGAAAAAAATACATTTTAGCTATGCATCCTCTTCCATTGAGCGCGGCATCTCACCCGCAATTTTGATGCGGCATCTCTCCCAATTGTAGGGGAGAGATGCCGCACGACGCCATTTTCCTCTAAAATTATAGATGATCGTGCTCATGATCAGAATGCCTTCTGAAAGGTCCCAGCTATTCAACTGATACATGATTTACCAAAAAAAAAAATCAAACAATTTAAAAAAACGAAATTTTGATGTCGTGTTGAAAAATTTTCGGCACTCCGTGATGCAACTGAGCGCACAAAATCATTAATAAAATTTTCGTGAGTAATTAAAAAGGATTATTTTACACCTCTAGAGTTATGATTTTTCGAAAGACAAATATCACACAATACACGAAAGACACAATATCATATTACCGTATAAAAGTGACCCCATATACGAGATATAGAGAGTGCGGCATCTCTCCTGACGCTACATCTCTTCCGAAATTACCCTAATAAAAATTGGAATGTTTTTAGATATTTGATGTCTTCAGCAAAGTTGTAGAACATGATTTTTTTTAACTTTTCCATGTGGGAACCATAATTGAATAATTCAATATTTTTTACAAACTGCAAGGTATTAAATTAACATATGTTGCTAGAGAAGCTATTAGTGTGTATAAATTTCAAATAATGTAAAGTTTGTTACGACCATAAATCAACTTCAATTTGACGCATTTTTAACATCGCACATCAAAACAAGTCTACACACAAGATGGAGAGAAAGAAAGGTGGTAACATTTGACACGTTTGAGTGTATTAGTTTTATACTTGTAAAATTAAACATGGCGTCCGGGCCACTGGTAGTAAACAAAAACATCCGGACGAGTATCCCGATTAATTGGCGCATGATAAAAAGAGACAAAAGGTTGAGCTTCACCTCTGTTCTTCCGATTCTAACATTTAGGCACACTTTTTATCTTGAAACTACTGATAAAAATAATTTTGATGGAACCGAAACAAAACTTATGACCACAGAAAAGCCCACTACATCGTTCGTTTTTACTTTTCTTCTTTATTACCTGTTTTTTTCGGCTTCATCGATGAAAAATTACAACCACACTCACACATAGAAAAAAATGTGCCCATCTGTATCCGTCTTGGTCTACACATGCCTCATTTTAAACATGCATGAGTGTAGCATGATACCTACTGCTTGATTTTAACATTTGCTCTAGAGTTGTGAAAATGGTATCGAAGCAAGAAGTGCCCCGAATGGAAATAAATCGCATAGTGTATTGTACAACTTATACACTTTCTATTCCAGTTATTATTGTCATAAACCCTATACTATGTGTACTATACAACGATTCAAAAAATTATGGTAACGCAGACGAAATATCTGACCCCAGCCACAATCATTCGAAATCCCATAAGCTATGCGGATTCTTACAACGCGGGTACCGCTCAGCAGGAATCCGCGTAGCGGGAATCCACGTAATAGGAAACCGCGTAGTATGAGACCCGAGAGAGATCTGCTATACAATTATCCCATTCCGAATATACCCATAATATTGAGGTTATTAAGAAATTATGTACATCAGAAGAAGCCGCCAACATGGATTTTGCAATGGCTTCCGACATAGATTTTCGTCATCCCCATTTCGAAATTATCTACATAGTAGGGGTTATAGAGAATTCATCTAAACGCCATCTTGGTTCTAAAATGGCTTCAGACATCAATTTCCGTCATGTACTCGTCAACACCAGTTCAAAAATATCCAACTTTTATTAGTAATAGTTAACTAAGAATTTTTTAAATTGTGTACAACTTCATACAGTACTGTACGTACTCAAACTTTTTGTACGAACTTTGTTGGTTGGTTAGGAAAATCGAATACTAAGTAAAAGAAAGAGTTCGTAAATGTAACCAAAAGTTTGGTCGTGCATCGCGAGAATCCGAACTAATCGCACGCCAAGTTAGCGAAATTGAATGAGGCAAAACCAACTTTATAAAAATGTTCGAAACATGTTTGTCGACAGCCAGCCTTCCTCTGCACAGTGTTTTAAAACGTCGTTTTCGTGCTCAAAATTAATAGCGTCTAAACCGTTGACTTTAGAGGTATAGTTTGTTCGGAGAAGTTGTCGTTCTTATGATTGCGCATCCACAGAAGTATACCGTTTAGTGATTAATTCACCTATAAGTGATATACGAAATTTATTTTCCGAACTAATTAGGATAGAGACTTGTGTATTCGGCAAAATTGTAGCAAATGCCATTACAAAAGAAATTGCTGAAGACATCATATATCTAGCCTTAACAGTTTACGAGTTATGGAACATATTATATGGAAGACCCCTTAAAATTAGTTTTTCATGATAACTTTTTTAGACGTTCTCGTATCTTCTTGGAATCTTCTACAAAGTTGTTTGCGGTATCGAAACACATATTTTATAAATTCATATCTGTTGAATTAAAAAAGATATTCCAAATTTTACGATTTTTTTTTGGGTAACTTCCACCTTAAATAATTCGTTAAGGAGCAAAAAGGAGCAAACAACATCATAACATACTGAAAGTAATAGCTTTTTGCTTCCATATAGTGGCCCGATTGTTAGTCGACGCGATTCTCCCCGAGTGTTATGTTCAATACAATATGCCATCGCAGTGGTATAAAATGAAATATTCAAGCGCACTTCGACAAACAGCTTCATGTTTTTATGGTAAATTGCATAAAACATATTCATAGATATCCAAAAAAGGAAAAGGGAACTTTGACCACAATCAAGATCAAAGTACGAAACATAGCATATCGTGCGTTCGAGAAGTGTGTCACGTGAAATTTAAACAATCAGTGGATACTGGTAAGCTTGAATAAACGATGGAAATCCCACCAGAAGGTTTATTAATGTCTTTCGTGACATTTATAATGGAGCTTGATTAACGTTACCTGTTCACAATGTGGATCCTGTCGTGACTGAAGCTCGGGGATGGTTAAAAAAGTATAAAACGATTTTAAGAAGACCCCCAAGCTCTTCTAGCGGAAGAAGAAAGCTTTGAAGATGACGGAGAAAACGATTATTAAAAATAAATTTATTTATCTGTTTATTAAACACATCTAAAACTATACTTTGATTTTTGAAAGGCAAACCATATGTATTGCATATTATAGGCGAACGTGTTCTATGCAATTTACCATAAAAACATGAAGCTGTTTGTCGAAGTACGCTTGAATATTTCATTTTATACCACTGCGATGGCATATTGTATTGAACATAACTCTCGGGGAGAATCGCGTCGACTAACAATCGGGCCACTATATGGAAGTAAAAAGCTAGTATTTTCAGTATGTTATGATGTTGTTTGCTCCTTTTTGCTCCTTAACGAATTATTTAAGGTGGAAGCTACCCCAAAAAAATCGTAAAATTTGGAATATCTTTTTAAATTCAACAGATAGGAATTAACTATGTTCGGCAAAAATATGTGTTTCGATACCGCAAACAACTTTGTGGAACATTCCAAGAAGATACGAGAACTTCTAAAAAAGTTATCATGAAAAAACTAATTTTAAGGGGTCTTCCATATAGTATGTTCCATAACTCGTAAACTATTAAGGCTAGATATATAATGTCTTCAGCAATTTCTTTTGTAATAGCAATTACTACAACTTTGTCGAAGACACAAAGTCTCTATCTTAATTAGTTCGGAAAATAAATTTCGTATATCACTTATAGGTGAATTAATCACTGAACGGTATACTTCTGTGGATGCGCAATCATAAGAACAACAACTTCTCTGAACAAACTATACCTCTAAAGTCAACGGTTTAGACGCTATTAATTTTGAGCACGAAAACGACGTTTTAAAATACTGTGCTCTGGGTTGATCGGTTTTACGGTATTGCAAACAGCATCAAGCATATTTCGTACATCATTGAACCTCCGACAGACAATTGTTTAAGATGTTTATTGTATTACGCCTCGATAGTGGTGCATTGAGGAGACCGAGAGGGCTTATTGGGCCTTTCTTGTTTTGTGTTTTTTCATACTTCGCACCAGCCCAAGCTAACGACCAGTTAGGAAATGTAAAAGTAGATGCCTATTAGTGTTAGTGTTAGAAGCAATAATAGTAGTTTTTGTAGTATTGATGTACAATTGTTATGGGCTAGTCGCGTGTTTTATGTGCGAGTTGGTGTGGTCTGTTTTGTTTATTTGTTTATGTTTATTACCTTCACCAACAGGCCCCTTGGCCCCAATGGTGGTTGCTTAAACTAATTACATTTTAAAATTGCCAATATTTTCGCATTTATCGCATTCCGCATCCGGTTGAAGTCAAAGGCCGTCGCCACACTGTTAAAAATTCGCTGGAGTCCGGTAACAGCGCTCTGGCAACCATAGTTGGTTCTCTTGAACGGAACTCGCAGAAAAGAGTTATTACGTAGAGCTCGAACGCGGACTTGAAGATCCAGACGTCCGAGGATTGTAGGGCAATCCACTCTGGCAGAGAGTAAGTCCGAGACGAACAGGGCTCGAGAGCAGTCCATCCGAATGCTGAGTGTATCGAGGTGTATTAGCTGGCAACGGTTTTCATAGCTCGGCAGCTGAAATCTGTTTTGCCATGGGAGATGCCGAAGGGCGCTTATATGCTAGTATATTTGGTCGACTCTCCAGTGCAGAGACGTCTGATTATTTTGTAACTGCTGAGTTAGGGAATTGATGTAGAACTGACATATATGATGGAATAGAGGGTAATTTATTGTCTCGCTTGCAATTTTATCCTGCATAGGATTCGTTTGTCGCTATTTTTCAGTTGTTCAATTAGAGCATTCGATTCGATTCATTCGGGAAGTTTCAATTCATTTACGCACGTAAATCATCCATGCTTGGTCAGCGCAGTCTGACAAAATTCATTTACTGGCTTTCTAATGTGTTCATCTAATATCCTGGGCCAGTTCAAGCAGATTGATTGCATGTTACATATGTTGTTTTCTTCTACTTCATTAGTTTGTTGTCGCGTACCTATATTAGTTTGCTGTTCTACCACTCATGAACACCAAAAATAATCTAGGGACTTTTCATAAATTACGCAACGCAAAAATTGCCCAAAATTGACTCCCCCTCCCTCCAAGTACCAAATTGTCACAAATTTATATATTCCCTCTCTCATATTACGTAACAAATCCCAACAATTTTTTTTCTTTGGTGAAAACATGTTACGTCACGTTATAGCTTACTCTCCCTCCCCCATTTGTCACAATATTTCACAAATTGTCGAAACCCCTCCCCCCTAAACGCGTTACGTAATTTATCTCCTTGCATATTTTTATCATTGTTCGGCGTGTTGTTTTTCTTTTTTTACTACATCTTAAACTCGATTCGTATTAACACTCACTAACACAATCAAGTGTACATGATCACAAACGTGAACATGTTATTGCGACCATCAACACATACTTACGCCCGCAATCTTGCCAACATAACATCCCGGTAATTAAGTGAATGTTTTAACCCTTGTAAATTTACAAACGCGAACTCTAGCATGAATCCACAAACAACTGTGCTCGCTCAATCATGAATCAGTCACGTCTGAAAGTCGCTACTGGCAGCCTACTTGATTCATGCCTTTAGTTGGATCAATCAATAAATTCATATGCACTAGACCAGTGGTTTTGACCTTTTTCGTTCCATGTACCCCTTTACGAATATTGATCCCCATGATGTATCCCTTTCTGAAAAACCATAATTACCCGAACGGAAAAAAATTATTTTAAATTGGATAAAAACCATGATTTTACAATCAGAAACCTGTTCCTGAGCACGCTCAATAAGCATCTAAATTCTTGACACACTGAAGCAATACACAAATAAAAATATCCGATGGGAATGTTAGGATAACAAGTTAAAAAAAAGGTGTCCCGTACCAATAGTCTAATTTACCCTTGGAGGTGAATTCGTCCCCGGTTGAAAACCTCTGCACTAGACAATATGTTTCATGGCAACGTGACCGGTAACTCTAATGATAAAGAGGAACTCTCTATCTCCTAGTATTTGAAAATTAATTATGGAATCACGGTCTGCGCGATGAATATGCGAATGGACGCAAGGTTATAAAATCGATTTCATACTCGCGAAGTTACATGCACGGTAGCACACGCTGGCTACAAACAACTTTCACGATCGAATACGTTAACATACATACGCCAGAGCTCTACGTGATCATTCAAGAACACCAAAGCCCACGATTTCGCAAACATAATCCGGTAATTTAGGAGGGGAGGGGTAGTAAAGGTTTCAGTGTGAAATAAAAAGCACTTTTTTGCGATTTTTTTGGAACTTTGTGTGAAGCGAATTGATCAAAACTTTTGTACATTATAGCACACGCGATCGAATATGTTAACATACACTCGCTCGAGGTTTCGCGATCATCCACGCACACCTATGTCCGCGATCATCGCGTTGTCGCAAACATGATTGAGTGATTGAGTGAACAGTTTGGCATGTATACATTGACAAACGCGGTCTCTAGTACGAACTTCTAAACGCTCGTGTGCGTGCGACCATGAATCGATATCGTACAGAAGTATCTACGCTCGATCTAACCATCCTAAATCCATGCATTCAGCTGGATCAATAAAAAATGCTGATACGTATTCATTAGACAACAATCCATGACCGGAAAACTTAGTGATATGAGGAAACCCTCTTCTAATATCAGAACCGTACACTGAAAAATAAGTATCAGATTCACGGTACGTGCGATCATTCAAGAATATAAGAGAATATGCGAATGGCTGCACGGTTATAAAATTGAAATTATACTCGCGATTTTACATACACAATAGAACACGTGATATACACACGCTTACGCGATCGAACACGTTAACATACAAACGGTCAACGGCCCTTCGCGATGATACACGCCATCGTGAAGTCTCTACGTCGGCACATCTTAACAATACACACAATATCACATTCAGAATCACAGTCTGCTGCAACTGGCCTTAAGGGGATACATATTTTTTCCTGCATTCGGGAACGTTTTTCCTAAAAATTCGCTGTTTTAATTTCTAAAAATTGTATTAAAAAATTCTCATCCACAAAACAAAAATTTATGCATAAAAAAGGAATCGTTAAGGTACGAGAAATTTTTGGAAAAACGACATTTCGAGATAAACTAATTTAAAATTTCAAGCTACCACTGCTCTTGGTAGACGAAGCGCGCTCGGAAGCGCTGTAACTTTCGATCTATTTCTTGGATCTCTATAAAAATTTGAGAAAATATTCTCAAAGAGTTGTACATTCAGATAAAATAATAAAACAAATTTGTTTTTTTTTTTTTTTTAATAAAAAGGTATGTAACCCCTTAAGCAGTGTTTGTGTGGATGACTCTTCCCGTCTCATCTGCAATTCTAGTGTGTGATTCTGACGGGGATCCCTCTCGAGAATCAAGCTCTACAGCTCCAGTAGGAAAACTCAAGGCTGAATCGGGGGGTAAGCGAATGTTTAAGGACACGAAAATGGCGAAAATAATTGCCAGCTCTTTCGAGCGGAACGCCAGCCTCTACGTCCGAGATGTTTCAAACAAGTTGAAAGTGTCATCTAAGACCGTGCATTGAGTTAACGGCTCGCGAGAAGGTGGTTACTCTAAATTGTGACGATAAACAAAACAAGTCGGTCAGAGAACGATTGCTGAAGCTGTACACAAAGATGCTGACGAAGTTTAATTGCGTAGTACAGGGTGAGGAATCCTACGTCAAGGCAGACTTTGAACAACTTCCTGGATAGAATTATTATACGTTGACTATAAGAGAAAAGGTGGGAGAGATTTTCAAACACATTTAGCTGTCGAAGGTCGCAAAAAAGTATCTCGTGTGGCAGGCCATCTGTTCCGGTGGTTTGAGGAGTGACATTTTCATCGCAACCGGGAGCTTCAACCAGGAAATTTCATGTACAGAAAAACGTCTACTACCTTTCCTCAAGCAACACAACTGTTCCGATCTGTTTTTGCCTGATTTGCCAAGATATGCCATTACGGGAAAAATGCCATGGAGTGGTATACCACGACTTCAATCCCAATTCGCAATTCGCATTCGCTGAAAATGAAGCTTAAGCAAATATTTTAATTGCATTTGCATAAGAAACATTATTCGACTTTTTAACAGAATGTTTGACCATTTTATGCACATTCTTTGTTTGATCATAACACCCTTTAGTTACCTATTTTATATTTTAAGTTGTCGTTCATAAATGATCGTCTGAAGAAGCGGCCTCAACCATATGCAATGGCAATCTAATTTGAAATTTATTCCTGAAATAATAAGGTATCGGAATAACATAAGTTTGGCTGCCAAGACATGCCTGAGACAACAGAAATTTTTGATGAAAATGGTGTAAATATATATGGAAAGTTGTTTTACAAGAATTTACAATGTTTCATCATCCTTTTTGCCTTTCTCATATAGAAAGGTTATGCAATCACTCTGAAAAACGTCAACCTAATCCCGGCCCGGAGGGCCGGGTGTCATATCCCATTCGACTCAGTTCGTCGAGATCGGAAAAAGTCTGTATGTGTGTGTGTATGTATGTATGTGTGTGTATGTGTGTGTATGTGTGTGTGTATGTATGTGCGTATGTGTCAAATAATGTCACTCATTTTTCTCAGAGATGGCTGGACCGATTTGCCCAAACTTAGTCTCAAATGAAAGGTGCAACCTTCCCATCGGCTGCTATTGAATTTTGGATCGATCGGAATTCTGGTTCCGGAATTACGGGTTTCAGAGTACGGCCACACAGAAATTTCTCATATAAACTATAGGAAAAATTAAAAATAGAATTTTTATTTTTGATGCTAAATGTGTTCAAGGTGCATGAAACGTCGAGATTTGATGCAAACTCGAAAAAAAAATTTGACTACGATTCACTTTTTTGGATTTTGGCACATTTTTGCCTTTCTCATATAGAAAGGTTATGCAATCACTCTGAAAAACGTCAACCTAATCCCGGCCCGGAGGGCCGGGTGTCATATCCCATTCGACTCAGTTCGTCGAGATAGGAAAAAGTCTGTATGTGTGTGTGTATGTATGTATGTGTCAAATAATGTCACTCATTTTTCTCAGAGATGGCTGGACCGATTTGCCCAAACTTAGTCTCAAATGAAAGGTGCAACCTTCCCATCGGCTGCTATTGAATTTTGGATCGATCGGAATTCTGGTTCCGGAATTACGGGTTTCAGAGTACGGCCACACAGAAATTTCTCATATAAACTATAGGAAAAATTAAAAATAGAATTTTTATTTTTGATGCTAAATATGTTCAAGGTGCATGAAACGTCGAGATTTGATGCAAACTCGAAAAAAAAATTTGACTACGATTCACTTTTTTGGATTTTGGCACATTTTTGCCTTTCTCATATAGAAAGGTTATGCAATCACTCTGAAAAACGTCAACCTAATCCCGGAGGGCCAAATTTTTTTTTCGACTCGTTTAGGGTTTCTGGATTTTAACAGAGGCGTAGTTGATGGTTTACGGAGAGGGGTTACACCCCCCCCCCCTCTACTGTTCGCGCCCCTCCTTTAAAAATCTCCTTAAATCACCCCTCAGACCACCACCCCATCCAGCCCTCATACCCCTCCCTTTCAACCCCGTCATCTTTAAACCACCACTGTATCACAAAGCATACCAATTTAAGCTGGGGAGTCGTTTGTTCATGGGACTTTCGCCCTCCTCACATACCCATCCCCGCATGACAAAATGAGTTAGCAAGCAGATAACATTGATCTAATGCTGATTAGGCTAATGGAGTATGATATTTTTTTGTTTCAAGTGTTTCACCGTCGACACGTAGCTCATCAAGTTCGTGGCTGGCATGCCATTGTGTATAAGTGCAAAGTGTACTAAGAATGTAATGGACATTTCCACAATTATGTTGAACATAAAAAGCCTCCGTGCCATAGTTTAGAGAAATGAGAAAGGCACAATTGCACCGCTAGGTGGATTAAAACAGGTTTTTTTAAACGAATTTAGTATTTTTTATTAAAAACATAATGTTTATTCTTCAAAAAAAAAAACGTCAATGAATATTGGAGAAGGGGCCCTGGTCAGCCGTACGACGCAACTTAGTCGCGATGCTCTCACAAGAGCGCTGGACAGTACTGACGTCCATCTTCCGGATACAACTCCGGATCCTGGTGGTCAACTGCTTCGTATCCTTGCCCCGCCAATTATTTTTGTGCACTAGGGCACTGAGGAAGCCGAGATTTTGTATAAATGACTGCCAAGTCGCTAGAACGTGTTTTTGTTTTTGTCCAAACTTTTTTAAAGTTTTTGAGTGAAATACAGTGTAATTTATCGAAAAACGAAACCAACCATTCACTAGGTCGTGTCTACCATTAAGCTGTGTATTAGTTGGTAAAAATGTCGCGAGAAAAGTGCAGTTTAACAAAAAAAAATTCGTTATTTTACCAAGTACGGGTGTGATTCTAGCCACTAAAATACACTCCCGTTCGTTCTACTCAGTGCCTACAGCGCCATCTAAACCTGACTTTAAGGTTCATCGCTTTGGTTGATCGATGATATAGGAGAAAATTTCGCAAAGGAAAGGCATCCCAGTTAAACCCAGGAACCGGTTCGGATTTCTGAATGGAGTCGGAATGGATTCCAGCTCAAATGCAGCAACCGATTCCGAACCAATCGGTTTCGGCGATTCCGAATCAAATTCCGAATGGTTTGACCGGGATAGATTGATTGATTGTCGGTGAGATCGTTTTAATTGATTTTTGGGTGTATAGGGTAGTGAGCCTATTTTCACCCTGTTTCTCTTATCATTCTCATGCGTGAGAAAGAAGCTGGAGATTTTGAGGATATCTGGAGAAGGTTTGGAATGGAACGAAAAATGGATAAGCAAGTATCAGTCACTCGCGTAAGTAGGAGATGAGGAAGGAAATAGAAAAACTGGTATATTTTTCTACAGACATATTCCAATTTATATATACAAAAATCAAATAAATACACTAAATACGCGTCGATTTCTTACCTCATGTAAGGAATCGAAAGTCTTATTGTAATGTTATAATCCATTTGATACAAACATTACAGTAAGGCGGGGCTGGTTGATGGAACGATGACCTCGGAACATGTCTGGCGCTGTACACGAAATGGGTCATCGGAAAGTCAATTGAGCTAACACCTACCTAAATCCTTGAACCAAGTTATTTGCATGGATATGTTAAAATACATGCAAACATCTTTTTTCTGTAAATCACTACCAGCTAGTGGGAGTTAGGATGGTTAATACACACACACACACACACACTAGGGCACTGAGGAAGCCGAAAAATCCTCAATGGGACGGCACTGGAGTAAGTGGGTCGAATTCTTTTCTTACGGCACGTACGGTATCTTGTTCTGCTCAAGATACTCCAGCGTCTTCTTGGCGTAATGGGAAGACGCCTTGTCCGGCCAGAAGACGTACTTCCCATCCGCATGATGCACTGCATAACTTTTATTTTTCAAATTTATTCTTAAACTTATATTTTACTTCAGGGGGTGTGGCCGACTTGTCGCTGGAATAGTAGCTGTCATTTCCTGGAATGTAAGTCTTCGAGAGCGGAAAGTGACTTTCGTCGTCCAGCACGAACGACGTCCCACGCTGGTTCTTCGTTATCTACCGGCACTGCTATTTCACGATCGCTATCTGCTCGTCCGTGTACTCGGGGGACCAAGTCTTCTTCCGACAGATGTTGTCGTCCATCCTGAGGGTTCGGTGACTCAAGGTATGGAAGCAGTGATATTTTCGGCCGGTGTCAAGCGAACTCGTTCCGTCCTTGTGGTCTAACAGGTTTTTCAGCGCTCCCTTCTTCCTCCTAGTCATTATCTTTGCCGGACGGCCACTGCCGGCCTTTCGCTTCACGCTCAGGGATGCCAGAATCCGGTAAACTGTTCTCACGGGAACGTTTTCGACTCTAAAGTGGTCTACCGTAACCTTTTTTCCACGATGACCATGCGTTTCGTAAAAACGTACAACACGATTGGGGAGTGCTTGCTGTTTCGACGCCATCTTCGATTGATCTGACAGAACCCGTGTAAAGAGAAATATGCCACCCATTTCTAGGGAAACCAGAGAGCAATTCTTTTGGAGAGAAAATAATTACGCTCTTTAATTTAATTACAGAAAAGTATTGAAATCATTCTCATGTTTTATTGAACACTCGTTACAGTGCTACGCACTGGTTTGCTAGCCGCACCATCATACGTTCCCAGAAGTTTGCTTGTGGATACAAGTAGTATCGCTTTTTGGATTTGGTGTATATCTTTTTATCATGTCGACCGTTAGATACTGATGAGATGACGCACAAAGACGCCTGATTTGTCGCTACAATTTCTATGCGAAATAAAACCTCTGAATAACAATTTTAAAAGAATGAAATTAAACATAAATGAAAGGCATTCGAATAAAACTTCTCTCGTTCGAATGGGAAACGACTGGAAGAGCTGACGCCGCTGCAAACAGTCGTTCTCGTCCGTTTCATCAACCGTTTCAAAAGTAGCCCCGGCTCTGCGTTTGCGAAATTTCCCTTTTAATCGTTTTCCCATGCAGCCTTCTGTTCTGTTTGGTGCAATGAGGACAAGTACACAAAAGAGCCCGCCACCGTCGCCGCAGAACGAACGAAATAAAAGCTTCGGCTACTAGTTTAGGAAGGTACCTACCGCCATTCAGAGAAGGTTTTATTTTAGTTGGTTTAAAATTGTCGGTCGGCACGGGACATCGCGTACACTCCCTGGTTGTCCACCCGGCGCGCGGCACCACTTGATTCACGGACACGGACGTTGGGCCCGGCACTTTTGGGACGTGGAGTGACTTTTTTTCCCGGCCTGGCGGGTTCTTTTTTGTTTGCTTATGTCTTTTGTATTGGTTTGATGCCATTCAAATTTATTGTGCTGGAAAGTTTGGTAGAACTTTGAGTGGACGGAAATAAAATTCAAAACGTTGGTTATTTAATCGTCCAGCTATGAGCTCTTGCGAAATTTGATGGTTCGTACAGCGTGCTCGTCATTCGAAACGAGTTGGAGGATTTTAATTCTCGAACGTTTGCTTTGAGGTTTCAATTAGCTCCTGAAAGAGACGTGGATGGTTGTTTTATGGACTAACTGAATTATATGAATTAAATAATTAGTTGTGCCCATCAATTTGATTATTACTTCCATCAGAATCACATAAAATCGGTATCCAGCAACATCGATCAAGCTCTCCTCCCTACAATAACTTCCGATAAGCTCCGAGAGCTAAATCGTTAGAAAATGATCCCTGTCGGAAACAAACCGATAACGACTTCTATTTTATTGATCGACCGGTCACCAGATTTGGCTGGATCCTTTTCATCTCAATAACCACTGAATGCGCCATCTTTTCTTGATTCACGCATTATCATCGTACTTTTGGCCCCTAACCAAACAAGGAAATTTTTTTCTTCCTCTTATTTTCTATGCTAGAAGTAGTGCGGACATGAAAAATTATTTATGCTATCTTGGGGCAAAAATCGCGAACATAAAAATTTTACTGCCGAGCATTCCCGTCTAGCTGGTTACGGTTTCGGAATGAACGACCGATTCAGACAAAGGATTCTATGTTACACTTAAGAGCCTTTGCTTCCTACCGATGGCCCCAATCCCGTTTCGAGTGAAGAAGGAGAAGCACGTCAGCAAATCTGCACGTTTGCTTCGTGTTGGCGGAAAATTGAGGAAGCTGTTCCATATTTTTGCCGGACGTCTAGTTTGTGCGCTAATTTCACTTTTCTGTTAAGGGAAAAATCTGCAGTAACAAAAGATATCATAATAATCGGTGTTAGCAGTTAAGAGTTCTGATAATAAGTTTTCCGATATTGAGTATCCTTTCGGACATTAAAAGTAATCATCCCAAGGGTATAATCGAAACTTGTTCATTAGATTTGATTGCTTTGGTTTCAGCATGTTTTAGAAGTATTTCAAGATTCAGGAAAATTCGTATTCCATTCAGAGGAGCTGTCAGTTGTCCATATTTTGCGCATACCCATCACGATGGGACGATAAAGTACCGAACCGAACAGATCCACAGAATAGGAGCAAAAATTACATTTTCCCGATTAACACGACTATTGATTCCGTTCCATTGTAAGGGTTATTTTAAAACGATCGTTCCCCCAACACTATTGTTACTGCAACCACTGGTGAAGCGCCTTATCACCTTCTTCTGCCAAACTTCCAACCGACGCGGACCCCTCCCGCGTTGGTATGGAACGTGACGAGCTTGAATCTTGAACGTAGATATTATGAAATCGGAAAACATACCAATTCACAACCGCCTAGCATCTCTATTTCTATAGCCTTGGCAAAATCCGAACACAAACGACATTAGCCTTAGTAAGAGCGAATCAAACCCCGTTTTCGACGGATTGTCGATGGCAGGGCGGGGAAGAAAAAAGTTCCGGGAAAATCCTTTTCTTTCGCGTGCATATTTTTTTTTTTTTTGCGCAAATATCGTCGTCGGTTTGCTGTCGGAGATGTGGATGCGGCAGCAAAGTATGAAGCAATCGCAAACCGATTATCGCGGTCGTTCCTTTCGGTAGTTGGCGGATATTGGAAACCAATTTGTGGAGCAATGGGAGAAAGAACGGCAAGAAATTCCATCGGCGTGTTATGAATAAATTTCTGCTTTTTATTGTTCGGTGTACGGGGAGACGGTCGGGAGATTGTCACAGGCTAATGTATAATGTTATCCCAAGCGATTATGAGATGGGGGCTGGGTGATGCTGGGATTGGAAATACTTGCTGTAGTTTTCTTTCCGGTAGGTGGGCGGTACAATGGTTTGGTGCTCTAGAACTGTATTTTTAAAGCAGTTCAGAGATATGTACTAGAAAATTTCTTTTTTTATTTTACCTTGAATATTTCCTTCTTTTAATGTAGAAATCAATCGAGTAGTATGAACAAAGTTGTTTCATATTACTTGATCAAATTCGTACTTTAGATTTGAGATCTTTACAGTACTCTACACTTCTCGGCTAACTACCACTACCAGCCGAAGGCAAAAGATTCTTCACGTTTCCTTTCGATCATGTCTATATGATCCTGCTTAGTCCTAGTTTTCCGTTCTAAGTTCATAAGTGATTCGCTTCTCGAATACCTATCAATTTCATTGTTTTCGTTTATCTTAGTATTAAATTTGCTGAAAAAAGTCAACAAAATCGATACAGCATGCTTATTAGAGTGGGACATGGTTATATGAAAAAATAAAATTTTGCTCCGAGTAACTTTTTGAGTCCCATTTACCTCCAAGAACAACTCTGAAAATTTTTAGCTCGATCAGTGAAACTATATTTTTGCGCCCACGGTTTAAAGTTTACATGGGATTTCGTATGGGAAAATCGTCTTTTGCAAAATAATTCTTCCAAGAGTCGCCCATTACTTCTTAAAAATAAATAGATGTCTGATTTTTATAGGAAATTTGTCATGGAAAAAAAGTCTAGAAGACTGTGAAATGATCTGATGCTTGTGGAAAAAGTTATTAAGCAGAAACCGATTGATGCCCTGAAGATTGATGCAAATTTCAGTTTTCATAGCATCACTGCTGCTGACGGTTGAATTATATACAAAATTTTCAACTTTCTCTTATTATGTACAAAAGAAGCCTCAATTTATCTCTCAAATCTCTTGTGAAGTGGCCAAATAGTGTAGATAAATGATTTAGACACATTAAGAGAAGAAGCAGTAGTGCTAGAAAAAATGAATATTTTATCAATCATCAGAGCATCAACCGGTTTCTGCTTAATAACTTTTTTCTCAAGCGTCAGATCGTTTCATGGTTTTCGAGACTTTGTTTCTTTGTTAAATTTCCTATAAAAGCCACATGACGATTTATTTTTGGGAAGTAATGGGCGACTCCTGGAGGAATTTTGAAAGTTAATTTTCCCATACAAAATCCCATGTAAACTTTAAACAGTGGGCGCAAAAATATAGTTTCAGGGATCGAACTAAGAATTTGCACAGTTGTTCTAGGACCCAAATGGCACCTAAAAAGCTGGAATCTATTTTTTGTCCCATCCTAATGCTTATACTTGGATTTCGTGCAGAAAGTCTTTTTCGCGTTCAGTGTCATTTTACGTTTGAAAATAATTCGGTCTGCTTCCACGTGAAGTTACATACACACGATATCACACGCGACAAATACGTTAACATACGAACGCTTAAGCCCGTCCGATCATCCAGGAACCCCTACGCCCGCGATCCCGCAAATTTGATAACACTTCGGTAATAAGGTGAACGTTTAAAATTTTACAAAGTTATAAACGCGGTCTCAAACGCGAACCCACCAACGTCCGTTTTCGAGCGATCATGAGTTAGTAACGTCCGCAAATCTCTACCCTTCATCCTAGCAACTTTGATTTACTCATTCAGTTGTAGCAAAATAAAGCTCGTTTTCCAATAGACAACACGTTCCATAGCGACATGATCGGGAACTCTAGTGATATGGAAAAACACCGAAAATTATGTATCAGATTCACGGTTCGCGCGCGATTATGCAAGAACACGCGAATATGAGATAGGACACACAATTATAAAATAGAATTTATACACGCAAAGTCACACACGTTAGCACACGCGATATAAAAATGCACACGCGATCAAACACGTTAACATACAAACGCTCGAGCCTTTCTCTATAAAACACGCGATTGCGAAGTCCCTACGCCCGCACATATCTAAACCGTACAGTGAATATCACATTCAGAATCACCACTAGAATTGGCCTTAAGCAGTGTTTCAGTGGGTGAAATTTCCCGTCTCGTCTGCAATTGTAGTGAGTGATTCTGATGGGGAGCCCCTCCGAGAACCTAGCTCTACAGCTCCAGTAGCAAAACTCTAAAAAAAATGATTCGGTCTTTTTCGTTTTTGTCGTTTTCGTTTTTGTCCATACTCTTACGGCTACTACTGGTTTGAGGATCACATTGGATTGTTTTGATGTTTTTAGATTTGCTGACTACGATCGTGGAACATTCCTTCTTGTTGTATCGTAGTTGAAGATTCAAGGAAGTTGTTCGTCGTGCCGTCTTTCCAGAACAGATCTCCGGTCTATCTCTTGTTGTCTTTTCTTTCGAATTTATTGGACAATGTTCCATAAAATTAGCGATAGTTTTATTGGTAATAAGTTTAAATCAAACAAAAACCGACAGCCACCTCTAATTGAAATTATAAGCGCTATATCTATATAATTGAACTCAATTAATTTTATATGTCTCCAGTTCAGTTATAGATGATTTACATTCAAACACTGGATTGGCAATGATATTTATGTGAACGTTTCAATTTCCAACAGTGTTCAAGCTGCTCTGACATAATGTCATTTAGTAGAAGTTTTTTTTTATAATTGTATAAAGATCACATTCCGTATATGTTGGAACTGAATAACTAGAACTTTCTGCTCGGCAAAACACATTTCCATTTTGACCAGAGCTCTAATTCTCGTGCCAGCGGACAAATTCTGGACGTTTTGAAGTCAATGACTCGTAGTGACCGGTGTCGTCGGTGGATGAAAACAGATTGCATGAGTTTCACTTCTCCGTATTGCGATGTACCTTTTAAAGGTGATATCCCAACTACGCGACGCCAGGTCTAGTAGTCGTACCTCAATTTGTTATTATCTATAGACACGGGTGTCTAGATTCTAACTCTGTCACACTTCTGGGGTAATACCACCTCTTGCTTTTACAAAATTCAATTCACCAATCGGACTACAAATCTATAAATATTTATACCATTTCACAAATCGGACTACAAATCTATAAATCTTTATAGATTTCTTTTAAAATTTGAGATTTTTTGATATGCAGACTTCTTTATTTATTTTTGCGCCAACGGCGATTTTCTTTACCAAATGTTTATTCCCTTCCCACAAAATTGGCATTTTCCAAATCCTCTGCGTGCTTCACTAGATTATGCATTCATACAGATATTCTTAAATTTTTAAAGTATTTGATAAAGGTTTGTAGCCGCTATCAGTCCGCCCGATGTTAGCTTCCTACAATATTCAATGAGCGGAAGCGATAATTTTGTTATCAAAATTAAAAAAAAAAACATTTTTGTATTCTTTAAAATATACTTGATTCAGAACTTGCAAAGAAATTTCGCAAAAAAAAATCAAATTTGGGCGATCCTAATGATGCCTTTTGTGATGGAACTGGATAAATGTAATTTCCGTAAGGTCAAGTTCTATTTTTACTTTTTAATAAACGTTTTACCTCGCGAATATTTGTATTAATATGGAAAGAACTGAAGCCACATTTTACTTCTGAGATTCACTAATTCCAACGGCTATTCACAATAAGAATAAAAATCGATTCCCTTTGTTACTTTGGTACTGCCGTCAGCTGTTCACGGTTCAACGACGTTTTAATATGTGTGTACATAATGTACCTTAATTTTATCATCAATCTTGTAAACAGGCATTTTGTTATGTCGTATGCGTACGCCGTGTATGTTCTTTGCAATTAAGTTCTCTGTCTAGGCTAAACTTCTAAACGTCATCAATACACTATTACGGACGTGGTGTAACTGTTTTTGTGTCACTTTTTCAAGATTAAGCTCCAGTTTCACTTTCAGGGTAGCGGTGAGATAACATAGTCTTCACTAAAGGGATTGGAATGGCAAGGAGGCGCCATGTTCCGTTTGGAGTTTCAATTCAGCTGTAGAAGCTTATAGCTGAGTTTGGATTCAGGACGGAGTATGTCGTTTCTTTGTTTTTTAGTCTCTTTAGTTCTCACAAGTCTCCTATCTCATGCCTCCACGCGAGTCTAAGTCTATGGATGACATTTGGTCCTTAGACCGGCGACGACTGGGTGATATCAACCTTCTGCCGATAGTAGCAGAATGAGAGGGTGCGAACAGATATAATCAAAGAAACAGTACCGTAAAAATGAATATCTGATCGGAAATCAGCCGCAACAAGACTTTAATCTGACCAGTATCGATGATCACGGGTCAATACGTACTGAAAATTCGCAGGGTCTGTTTTTATGAATCTAATTTCAAGTTCCGTTATTGCTAACCAGCCTGTGTGTCAGGTTAACAATTCTTTGTATTTCTTTTCAATGGTCGTTATTATCGCTCGTATACGTGTATTTTACAAATCATCTGATACGTAAAATAGGAAATACATTCCTTGATTTATAACATCTCGCGCTATCATAACTCTCTGTCTGTATAACGTGTTATTACTCGGTAGTTTTCAACCAAATAAATATATCGTAGAGAAGAAGTAGCGAATTCTGTCTAAATAAATTAGCTTTTCTTGGCAATACTCCCACGGTCGGCTGTGTGGAGTTCAAATTGCTTTTGTTTAGGAAACATAGGATACTCTCGGTAGCCGGCCCAGAGTTTTAAAAGAACCAAAAACTAAACAAGCTCTTTTCTTTTTCAAGTAATCGTGTACTCGAAGACTAACTAAACAACTACATAATAAAATATTCTTTACAGGTCGCATCGCTTGCTTGGAGCGAATCCTAGACCTTATACCCTGCCAAACCACCAACTCCGCGACACCTATGGAAGAGTCTGATGAATCGTCGTCCTTCCGTTAAGTAGGTGGAGCATCAACACTTCCTTCTACCTTATCCTTTATCCTTCCCCGTGAACGATGGAGATGGGGGCGGCCGACAATGATGGCTATCATGTGTTGAGGTTTTAATATGGGTCGGATTGGTATGAATTCCTACTTACCACTTCCTAAGCAACTCTTATTAGATAAACAGTCATACATGATGAAGTCAGTGTGCAATCCGCCAAAATCATCGTCACAACGCAACGCAACGCATCCTAATGCTTATACTTGGAATATCCCAATAAACATTCTTCTAGCTTCCTTTTTCAATTCTAATGTGTCCGAAATGTGGTGCTGGTACAATTTGGGATTAAACCCGATCTGAAAATTCTAATCTAGGTATGACCAGGGCCGCCAAGAGCCGCGTCGAGCCCAGAGGTTGGTATTACTAACGGGTCCTTCTAAATCTTCTTATTTGAATCTTGGATCTGTTGCTGTTTCTGGTGATCAGTGTCTTATTATGTTAGTATATAGTGCTTCTACAGAAATGAACTAATTCCTGAAACAAAAACCTGTGACATTAACATAGCAGTGATCGATTTCAAAGGCTTTCCTACCCGTCCAACCTTTAGTGAGGTTGAGCATCTGCTGATGTTGATGGGCAAAGTGTGACCATTGGTCTACTCATGAAGTGGTCTAATGGGAAACTCACAAAACAGTTCGTTGCTACAAAGAATCGTAGACACGACAACGAATAGGAAAGCGTCAATTACAAGATTTCCATCTATGTCGAAGATAGTGCAATAGAAGTTCAACTACATGACCTGTTGAACACAATAAAGTACGTCTCCTTGGAGAAATTTCTTTCCTGAAAATGAGTGTTGTGCTCGTGTGTTGTAGATGCGTTTAGCCGTGTATAAACAAGAAACGTCATACCTCCAAAAACGCCTTGTATTATGAAAATAAATCGACTACTGTAATCTGTAAACGACCTGTTCACTGTAATACAGTTACCAATAATCCAACCAACACACTCAACTTAAATTTAAATGTTCATTGCAATATAGAATCCGAAATGGTTTTGAGCAGATATCGTACGATTAAATTCATGCTGCTGTCTCGTAGATATTCCGTCAAAATTTGTCAAAGACGAATCACCTTAGAACTCCATTACATCCCGTTCATAATAAACAACCGATAACTAGTGACCAAGAAAAAACAACACACATCAAAGAAAATGAAGCATCCACGATTACCAACGTGTTTTTTTGCTTGACATTTAGAGGGATCCTCTAGTACAACATGAGTTAGTACTAGAGATGGTCGGGTTTCAATTTTTTCGAACCCGAACCCGAGAGCATGAAAATTTAAAAACCTGAACCCGACCCGAGCCCGAAATCGTAAAATTTGAAAACCCCGAACCCGACCCGAGCCCGAACATTTTAAAACTTACAAACCCGAACCCGACCCGTACCCGAGAATGAAAATTTTGTAAAACCCGAACCCGACTCGACCCGAGAATTTTAAAATTTCAATACCCGAACCCGACTCGAACCGAAAATTTAAAATTTGGGTAGCCCGATCCGTATCCAACTTGCTAATACGGAGAATCAACCAAAGATCTCGAAGATTTTTAATTCTAGGAACCCGAGCTGGACCCTAAATAGATTCATCTAAGAATAGTAGAATCACTCGAATCTGAAGTAGCACCATACGCATTGAGTTATATCTGCATATGACAAAACAAAGCACTGCCGAGTAGAATCCGCATTTATATTTACTATTATTAAACATCGAATTTGTAATGTTCTGAGAAACTTTTAAATCTTCGATATCTTAACCGGAAATTAAGTTAAATCGACGGCTAACTCATGGGGAAACAGAAAGCTTAATGGTCACAGTTTCCAACAACCTTGCCCGTCGTACTTAACCAAAATTTCTAATTTTTTATCAGAAACCATTCCTGCAAGGCAGTTTCATATAATTTGTTACATGTATTAAATTAAGCTATGGCAATTGGCAATTCATATGCGACAGTTTACATGACGTCACCCACGTTACTGGTTGGAACAATCAAACCTGTATCGAAGGGTATCAATCAAGATTTTCTGACGTGTTCATGATGTCCCATCATTAGCGTTAGGACGATCTATGATTTAGTATCTATGTTATTTTATGCTTCAGATTACACGGTAAGCGCGCCAATAGAGATGCTTCGACATCTCCAATGAAGCTCTCAGAACGACTCCAAACTTTTAAAAATCCGTTAATTGCTTCAACAGAACACACAAAATTTTTGCGCTCAATTCCTTAAGTTCGTGGGAATTCGTATATTTTCATAAAGGAATCCGGTTCATGCAACATCTCAGCCCGTAAACAATCTGACTGAAAGTGGTTGTTTCATATATCTACCACTGCTGATTTGATAGTGGTGCTATTATACCATCATGAACAACGAAACCTGGCGGAAGTGAAGCTAGGTTTAGGTCTTATGGAACAAAGACAGTCTCTAGAAAATAAATTTGGCCTAAACTATCTGCTTTTAAAAAAATAATGTGCCCTTTTTAAATTTGAGCCGCCATAATGACACTAAAGTACCACCAAATTTGTGAGTTCAAATCCTTATTTTTCCACTACAGTTTATTTTAATTGCAAGCAATCTTTATCATAAACCAATTTGATTATATTAAACTTCCGTTAAAGCAGATACAACCTATTTATTTCATTTGACCAACTTAACAGTGCTCGCAACAACAACAGTTTGTTTAGGGTATAAATGTACCCCAAAAAACCGTTTGTGTTAAATTATCGATACATAGTAAGCGAGAAACTTGTGTAAAATTGTGTTAGTTCCAACTCTGCCGAATAATAGTATCCGTTATTTGATGTAACAACGCACTATAGCAAAGTAACTAGAAAATGCGTTTGGATCGGTATCGTAGTTTTTGCTTTTGCGGATGAAAGAGTCAAAACACATTCGTGAATATGATTTGTATATAGTATGCGAGACGCATCATTCGATTCGTTATCTTCTGCAGCCCAGGCTCTGTAACATACTTACTTTAAATACACGTACAATGCAGCGGCTCTACCTGGTCCTTCGACGCCTTCCTGTTTCATCTCCGTTACTGCATATTGCTGTACTTTTGACGTTTGTATTGGCGTTTGGTTTTCAAAAAAGCATCGGAATAAATATACTTTTTGACCGGTTTTTGAAAAAAAAGTGTTCAAAAGGAAATTTAATAAGCTTTACAACGACGTATAAATGGTCAAAATCGATTTGAAACTACCGCAGTTATAGAAATATGAAGAAAAAAGGAATTTTGACTTGTTCGATACAAAATGAAATATTACATAATTAAATAGTCAAAACACGAATATTTTTAAACAGATTACTTTACCAATGATTTTGGAATAAAACTATCCAATTTACTTATAAATTTTATAAAAATTAGACATATTAGAGCGATTTTAGTTCTGGGGTACGAATGTACCCCACAATACCGTTTAGGTAGAGAAAAAGTCGCCGCGGCCTAAGTATCAGTTTTAAAGTACCTGTCGGAATTTATATTGCATTATAGAAAGTTGAATCGATATTTTCCGATAAATTTCTGTTGACTTCTGTTGACTGTTGATGTTGTTGTTGTTAATTACTAATTATCATGAAAAATAAATCGCAAAGAGACTTTAGATGTGAAACACGTATTGTTGAATGCTCTCTCATGAATGTTCGTTTAAAAAATTAAATAATTCAAGCCGCTCGCGAATCTGAAGAGACGGAATTTTATGCAAGAATGAAAAAATACAATATTTGAGCACCAGAAAAAACGACGAATTCTAACGATTCAGAGGTGCCAACATTTGGTACGGTTATATGTGTCTACCATTCGTATAGTATATACTACTACAAAAAAGATTGCGTTTTGTGTATAGACGCAAACAGTGTCATGAAATAGTTGGGTTGTTTTGTTCAAAACGCGAACCCGACCCGACCCCGATAATTTCAAATTTGAAAACCCGGAACCCAACCCGAATCCGAGAAGCTTAAATTTACAGAACCCGAACCCGACCCAAACCCGACGGGTTTCTGGTCGAAAAATCCGAACCTTCTCTAGACTTAGTATCTCTTGAGCCATGGGAAACTCGTTAATCTATCGTCTCTATTGGTCTCATATTGCCACATTCACAAATACCGTTCCAGACAGGTGAATTTTGACTGCTTCTTATTCCGTGATATCCAAGTCAGCCAAAATTGCCATGGTTATGGGTTTTTCAATTTGCGGATACCCGGATAAAGTTTCGGCCTGTTAAAAGTGTACACAATGGTTAACAGCGTTATTAGAGGTACACGCCGCTAATTTATGTATTCGTACCTCGATTTTGTCAACGCCTTTATTTATACTGTCACATGTTGTCTCATTCAACGATATATTTCTTTTCGCGAAAGAAACGCTGCTACTTGATTAAAAGACTGAAGCCTAATCAAAAGGATATGTGAGGGATTCCATGAGAAACCGGCCGACCACAAAATATGACCATCGTCAATACGACCGAAACTTTGAAGTTGTGTTCGGTTTATGAATCTCCATTATTTTCTCTGACAATTGATATAAGACCAATTTTTCAAAGGGGCGTAAACATTTCTACGTGCATTAATTTATTTTTTTTTTGTTCGATTACTGTATTTTATACAGCAAAACTTTCTGAGAACGAGATTCAGGGAATGAATATTTATGTACGAAAAATATATACACTGAAAAAAGGTGGTTTCATTTTTCACCAAAACAAAAAATTGTGTTAAAAATTAAAATTGCAAAAAAAAACCATTTTTTTCTGATATTTTATATTTTAGAAACAAAAACCTAAAGGTAAAATAAATATTTTGATGGAGAACTTATCGGTAAATTTTTTTTCTAACAATAACTTTATACATGTTTTTAAATTTCATACTAATTGACATACAAAACTGTAATTTTATTACAAAATATAATTCTTAGTCTTACTTTAAATCAAAATGTATTAAACAAAAATGTTACAAAATGCAATAGTTTTCGAGATATTTGGAATTTTGTTCCAACAAAAACAGTTAATTCATGTGATTATGCCCTTTTTAAAAGTTGTTCGCGTTACCCAATCACAAAATGCCAAAAATCTAATGTTTATCGTTTTAAACTATTTAGCTTAATCATAAGACCCTATGGTTGTATAGTATTTTGATTGTTTTTGTATAGCTGTCAAATGGTTTACAATATCACCTTGATGTCAAAGAGGAAGTTACAGGAAATGTTATGGGCCTTATGAAAAAGTTATTATTGTTGATGGAGAAACGCAAATAACTTCTGAAAAGGTCGTAATAAAATAAAAGATATGTTGTTAAAACAAAATTTGACATATCTCAAGAACTACAACATTTATGAACATTTTTGTTATTAGAATTTTGATTTAAAATAGCGTTTAGAATCATTTTTGACATTTTATAATTGGGTAATGCGAACAACTTTTAAAAAGGGCATAATCACACGAATTAACTGTTTTTGTTGGAACAAAATTCCAAATATCTCGAAAGCTATCGCATTTTAGAAAATTTTTGTTAAATACATTTTGATTTAGAATGAGACTTAGAATTATATTCTGTAATAAAATTACAGTTTTGTATGTCAATTAGTATGAAATTTAAAAACATGTCTAAAGTTATTGTTAGAAAATTTTTTTTGCTGATAATTTCTCCATCATGAAATTACATTCAAAATGTTTCTTTTCTCTTTAGATTTTTGTCGATAGAATGTAAAAAATTAGAAAAAATGGTTTTTTTTGCAATTTGAATTTTTATCATATTTTTTTTGTTTTTTGTGAAAAATTACACAACTTTTTTTTTCAGTGTATATTTTTTTCGTGCAGAAGTATTCTTCACCTGTGTTTCGTTCTCAGATAGTTTTACTGTATAAAATAGTGTAATCGAACAAAAAATAGAAATTATTGCACGTAGAAACGTCTACGCCCTTTTGAAAAATTTCATCGAAAATTTCATATCAGAATATTGAAATCGCCAGAAAAAAATCATGGGGATTCATAAACCGAACAAAAAAGAAAAGTTTCGTTCGAATCGACGGTGGTCATATTTTGCAGTCGGCCGGTTTCTCATGGAATCCATCGCGTAGAAATGGTTACGTCCTTTTACAAAATTGCTCTTGAATCAAAATAATTTTACTGATTGTGGAAAATGTTTAGTCTTTCATGCCGATGAAAAGTGTAAAGTTTCATAGGAATCTAAGATGGTCGGTCAGGATTTTAATTATTTTCGGACGGAACTTCGTGGAATTCGTCATGTCTAACATGATGAAAATGTAGGGTGTAAACATTGATCATCTTTTGCTCCTTTTGTACATTTGATAATTTTTTCTCTTATCGAGCAGGTGATTTTAAGGGACATCTCGAAAAGTAAACAGGAATAAAGTTCGATCACAATATGGCCGCTTTCTGCTTGTAATCTTCACCTTTTTTGTTCACGTTCGGCACAAAAAGTTGGAGCGCGATATTTTGTCTCTGAGGTGTAGACAAAGCGATACACGGGTAGATATAATTGCTGGTAGTGGTTGAGCAGTTTTTAGTTTTTGTTGTAAGCAAGCTGAGACGGTTGCAGATGAAGCTCGTATTTCTCGTTTTAAAAGATTTTAAATTTACATAAGTTTATCTCATATTGAAAATTTAATTATTGAAAAAAAAGCTATTCGTTACTTTTACACAGATTTTTTTTGTGGAAAACAATTTTGTGTATAACGTAGGAGTCTGTTTTGATACGCTGCACAGTGGCACGACGAGTGACAAAATCTCAAAACTCAATGTCTTGTAATTGTTTTGTAAATATTTATTTTACTTTTCTCGCAGTTTGAATAAAGGTATCTCAAAATTTTACTATCATCGGATGGAAAATGAATGTTTAACATGTCGTTGAAGCAAGTGATGTCGAGGATTTCTGTTCAATTCAATTCATTAGAATGGTTAGTACCTTAGAGTTTCAAATGGCGATATCTCAAGAACTACACAGCCGATTGGAGCAATTTTAAGTTCATTGAATAGATGGGAGATTTTTGTGCAAAACTGATTTACGTTTGTTCTGCATCAAAAAAATCCAATTAAAAAGTTTCATATCATATCAGTAATTTATCTTTATACGTCTTCCAATTTTTAAGATGATCTCCCATGGGTCACTTATCATCAATCTGACTCAAAATTTAGTGTAGTTTCAAGATATATATGGCTCATCTTGCGCATTTTTGCGCCGAAATTGGAATATCTATGTTTTTTAAAATACCCATATGGAGACGCCCTGTAGCTCATAAATCTCCTTTCAAATTAATTGCCTAAAAAACATCATATTACTGAAAAATTTGTGATTTTTACTAGTTTTGTCAACCATTTCTGCTATCCGATGAGATTGGCTACTATGATTAATGTTTATATTAACCCTTTAACGACCAACGCATTCAAATAGATTTAAATAAAAGTAGTTGAAAAAATTAAATATCGAATTTCAAAACTGATAGCAGAAATGGATTCAGCGACCCAAAATTAGTTAAAACCTCTAGTTTTAGCCACATAGACCAATTTTTATAATTTTGTCCCAACTTTGTATGAACAGGTGCCACTGTGCGCTGTGAGAATATGTAGCAACTAACAGAAATAAAGATACAGAACGCAGTAACAAGGAATCAGGCGCAATTATAACTACTGCGACTACAGAAGGCAACCGATTGCTGGTGCTGGGATTTTAGTTGATCTCGTGGTCGTCAATCGTGATCACCGCAAACCTCTTAAATAAAAAGGGGTTCCGGGGAAAAAGCTATAAATCCGCCAATTATCAACATATTTTAATAAACTTATGCTTGTTTATTTCACTTAAAAATCTACTATACTATAAGTTTGATGTAATGAAATCATTGCCTTTACGTAAATTCAAACTTTCTTGACATTTTTCGCACAAAAAGGCATGTAACCCCTTAAGCACGTTAGTTTTAACATACTTCAAACATCAACTAACGTTAGAGTTCAAATGTTTAAGCAATTAAATTAAAATTACTATTTTTATTGCTTTCTAGCCAAGTTAGTCGGGTACCGAATGAAGTCCGACTTTCGCTTTCACGTGAGCAAACCGGACCTTCTGAATTTGCTTCCTCGTGACTTGCGAGTTGCTTTTGGCGCCATATAAGTTGTGTAACTGTTTAAATATAGTGGTATAATTTTTCGTACATACATACTTACCTGAATGAGGTGGGCCGAGAATTTAACATTTTGTATTTCCTGCATTTCTCTGGTATATTCCTGAATTTAAACGCCAATAAAAACCAATTAGCATTACAGATACATATGGGTCATTCCATGCGAAGTGATCAAAAAAAGATGGAAACTTGAAATCGACCTTCACGAATTTGAACCAAATTTGGAAGAATTGTTCATCTAGGGCCAATATAAAAAACCCAAATTTTTGTGTCAATTGAACCACCCCTCGGGTCATGGGAGCCAAAACCTTTGATTTTCTTTTGATCATATCTCCGATTTTATATACTCTAGAATCAAGCCGTAAGTTGGCTTTTGAAGAAAATTGTTCAAGGAGTCTAGAAAAAATATTGTTTTTTGCCGGCAGTGCTGCCAACTATGCGATTTTTTCAGTTAAATATTTAAAGGTAATTTTTCTCTCAATACATATATTTTAATTTTGAAAATTTTAATGCCATCGCGTTTCTCAGGCATTTTTACATAAAAAACAACTATCATCCCAATATAATATGAGCGCATCCTGAGATACACCGTTTTGAAGGGAAAAACTCCCATTTTTTCACATAAAAATCCATGTTTATTGGCCAAAATTGAGCAAATCTTCAAACGGTCATAAAAATCTACCCTGATCTTTTAGAAGGAAACCAAAAACGTAGTTTTTCATCATTTCTCGTATACTTCACGAAAAATTATGTTTGAACTCAGAATACGCAAGTTGGTTTTTTAGTGTTGTGCGCTTACGATTTTAGGGCCAATATATAAAAACCCAAATTTTTGTGTCAATTGAACCACCCCTCGGGTCATGGGAGCTTTTATCTAACCAACCTATATCATAGCATAATCAAATTCTCAAATGTCTTTATCGTTGGCATTATTTAAGCGGTATTGGACCACACTAGCACGTGTCCCAAAGCAATTGAAATCTTCTTTCAACAAAACATCTAAATGGTGTCCCACATCAAATTGCATTACGAAACAAAAACGCTGTAGAAACTAACCCATTGGGTAATTTCTCTTGAAAATTTGGGTAGAAGTAGTTTAGAGTGTATTGTTTACACTGTATTTTTATCGTCATCAGTTTTTTGGAAATTGTAGAAAAATGGCGTCACCCGAAAAGCAACGTCGCGAATTGATTTTGCGCCAGCAGCTGGAAAACCCTCGACTATCTCATCGGGACATAGGAAAACAAATCGGATTAGTGCAGTCAACGGTGGATCGTGTGATTGAACGCTACAACCAAACTTTGAGTAACGAACGGAAGGAGAAGTGCGGTCAGAATGAATGTTGTATTAGTTATCAGAAACACAAGCGTGTAGTGAAAGCGTTTAATCGGAATATCAATGCTTCGGTCAGGGATGTGGCTAAAAAGTTAAATCTGTCTAGGTCTTTCGATTAGAAAGCTAAGGACCGGGAGGGACTGCATACGTAATCGTGACGAACGGCAAAATACGGTAGGAAAGTCACTGGCCCGGAATCTGTACACCCAGAAGCTGGCGAAGCCTTATTGTCTCGTCATGGATGATGAGACTTACGTTAAGGCTGACTTCTGGCAGCTTCTGAGGCCACTGTTCTTCACCGCCCAGTACAAGTTTGATATTTCGGAAGTAAGGAAGCAGAATGTTTCAATGTTTTTAAATAAATACATGATTTGGCAAGCGATCTGCTCATGTAGGAAAGATCTACCTCAAGGACTGTCTACAGAAGCGTGTGCTTCCTCGGTTGAAACAACACGGGAGCGCTGCGATTTTCAGGCCGGATCTAGCTTCGTGCCACTATTCAAATATTGTCTTGGAGTGGTACGAAGCCAACGGGGACACTTTCGTACCCAAGGACATGAACCCGCCCCAACGCACCGGAACTAAGGCCCATCGAAAAATACTGGGCAATTATGAAGCAGTGGCACTACCGAAGCATCCCAAGGAGGTCAAATATGAGGAAGACATGAAGAAAATGTGGGTTTCCGTACAGAAGAAGCTGCAGCCAGATGTTGTTCAGAACCTGACAAGCGGTATTGAAGTTAAATGAAATGAATATGCCCTGAAAGTTTGAAAAATATCGGTCCACTAGGTAATTTCCTACAGCATTTTTTTCCGTAATGCATGATGTTGATGTTGGACTTCAATTTGACTTCAATTCGGTTTTACCAAAAATTAAGTCAGCCACTCAAGAATGTTCTACTTGTGGTTGACTATTAATCAACAATTGGTCATCAAAATATTTTTCGAAACTAAGATTAGGCCGGTTTTATCTTTTAAAGTTTTCATGGCGTTAGCAGGGCCAACAGCCAGTACGATTTATGCCTATTCGCACCATGGAGTTCCTAGAATCTTGGGGCCCCGATACGACACTTTGGCAAAAAATAGCGTTTACGTCACTTTGTTTTTTGCGATAAAAAGGTGATTTTGAATAACTTTTTAAAGACATATGTAGATTACGGGGGTGGGCGTGGCGTAGTTGGTAAATCTATTGCCTTGTACGCAGCGCACCTGGGTTCGAATCCCGACCCCGCACATAGGGTTAGAAATTTTTCATAAAAAAAGACTTTTCTAATCCGAAGAGGCGAATGACCTTAAGGTTAAAACCTCTATAATCGAAAAAAAAAAAATATGTAGATTACGATATGGTGCTGGAAAAACGAAGTCGGCTGTCTCAGTCTGGATAATCAAAACAAGAGTTTCTTACTACCCGACTTTTCGGCCTTAGGTGGTGGCCTTTTTCAAGGGAAATAAAGACGATAAACAATAGTCTTTATTTCCCTTGAAAAAGGCCACCACCAAAGGCCGAAACGTCGGGTAGTAAGAAACCCTTGTTTTTAAAGACAGTTACACTGCAAGATGCAGATTTCTGTAGCGAACTCAGAAATACGGAAAAGCGAAATTTGAACAAAGCGACGCTTACGTTACTTTTGCATACAAGGGCAGCGGAGAATTCCGATTTTTATCAGAACTAACATTATGACAATTAAGACAATTAAGGAGAGGTTCTCATTAAAAATTTTCAAGCATTAAACTTTTTTTCTTTGCATTTTGGAAAGGTATGACTGTCTACTACATTGTGTTAAACGGGTTTTTCGATCCGCGCATGAAAAAAGGTTCTACAGGCCATTGTTCAAAGTTCGACTCGAGACGCGCGCCTCAAGTAGAAACCTTTTCATGACATTGTGCACTTTCCCAGAATACTTTGCGTTGCACTGTACATGTGTGCAAGTCTCGAGAACTGCTGCCGTGAGTTATCAAACAACCAGAGAAAACGGTTTAAAACGAAAAATGTTGGTCAAAATTGTTAAAGTCACATTTTAGTCCGCCATATTGGTATCACATTTTTTATTTTCTTGTTTTTGATACACATTAACTCAAATTCGTGTTTATAAATGACAAAATCTTTTTCTCGATTTTGGCTGAAGTCTCACTTATTTTTCGTAGGTGTTCCCCATACTGGTTGGGCCATTTTGAATTTCGAAAAACTTACTTCAGATTCGTAATCAGCGATGTCCAAAACCCATGATTCCACGCAATTGTTACGATATTATACCACGAATAATTCATCGAAAGTGTTCTCAAAACTTTAAATGCGTTTAACTTAAAATATGATTTATCAAAACTGCGTACAATCTTATTTGAAATCAGTTTAATTTAAAGACTTCATCTTTTGATCTCTCGAAAGGAAAACTTTTTTGATTGGAGGAACGACCTACAAAATCTACAAATTCTATGTATTCACTATTTTTAGTAAAGCCTTAAGGGACCACTTCAACGAAGAAAAGATGCTGACAGTGAATGTATTCTAGGAACACTGTTGGTTATACTGTGATGGGCTTGACAAAATGGGTTCAGTCAAAAAATTAGTGTTGCATTTGAAAAAGTCTTTGTGTATATGTACGTTTAGCGAAATTCTACGTAATGAAAATACGATAACACCAACTTCATAGTATTTTTATTATATGAAATTCAGATATCCAACGATATATAATTTGGATACGCAACTTAGTTTTTTGAAGTCCGGTCTACATCCGCAACACATTGTTTCTGTAGCAGAATAAGTGCTTTCAAAGCGTTAGAAAAGAATTTTGTCCTATTTCTACAGAGTTTTGAAATAATATACAAAATGTCACAAAATATTCGAGGGTAGTGAATGAAGGTCTAGGATTTGTTCCTGATCATTTTTGAGAGTATTCCGGTGGACCTTATGAAGAAAGTACATGCGAAAGGTACAACCCCTCTGTGAAACATTCCTATCTAAATCTCTCCGACATGTGGCACAAAAATTGACTCAATCGTCGTCTGAATAATTCACAATCAATAATGCCATTTCGTTTTAAGTCCTTTGGGGCATATGTCGATACTTTTCTTTCCGATCACATGATTCAGGAATCCGAAATTTTTGATGAATATTCGTGTCATGCGGTAAAACAATTTGCATCAGCTAAACTCCACAATATCATCGTGTATACATTCTACGTTTTGAAACATCTTGTTTGATGAAATAAACATTGTTAGTGTTATGAATGTATCAATAAGGTTTTGAGGAAAATATTTACAAAAAACATGGTTCTAAGAACCGGAAATCAACGGAAACGGTCTTAAAAATTGTCCACTGCTGTTTCCCATTTACAATGTTTCCACTATAAGGTTCCCCAGAATAAGTTTCAAAATATTTACAAAAGCGATCCGAAATAAATGCAGTTCCCTCATATATTCTACACAAAAACCTGAGATGTTTGATATTGGATATATGCTCTCTACTAATTGTATTGGAAACGCCTCCCGAATAATTACGAAATGAATACCCAATCACGTGCATATGATTCAAATTGATTGTAAATTAAGAAAACTAGACCCAACCAAACACCTCAATTTACAAGTGAAAGGTACCTCGGGGTCTCAAAAGTTAATTTTGTCGATAGGAGTACCGTGCCTGACCGAAAGGTTTTTCTGAGTTCATAGTATGTACGATGTTCTGCCAAAATGTGTCTCTGAATATTTCTACTAATGTCAACATTAATAAACTTTATACATAATTTTTTAAATAACGAACATGCAGAAAATATTGTCATTTTGGTCGCCAACTAAATATTTATTGAATTTTCAGTGTACCTACTGACACAAATAATGTTCATGTTCAGTAGAATGTTATCGTAGTATTCACGATCACTGCTCAACTTTGCATGGAAAAAACAACTATAGCATTTTTCCATACTTTGCCGCACTGATTCCCCAAAATTGATATAAACCCTTTTTAATTTGCTGGCTAGATATAGGTTTTGACGTCAATCGAAGTCATGTAATTTTCATCAACAAACAAGCAAAACTGATGCTAGCTGGCCATGGGATATGATTTTATGCAACATGTTGTCACACTGTTACAAACGATCTAGAATGAATGGTCAATTATGCTGACTTGTTTTGATGATTTTTTTTCGATAGAAATGAGGCAACTGTTTACTTATATAGTTTTTTTCCGACATAAAATTCACGCTTGATGACTTATGTCACATACACACTTGGCTACGATGTAATATATGTATTTCGAAAATTTCAATATTCACTTTTGACCACCTTCAAAACAATTTGACATAGTGCACATAAACTTTTACATCTGCCATAGTGTTGCCGATGTGCATGTAAACAAATATGTACGAACAAGAATATTTCGGACAGGAAATTCCGGCAATGGGACTATTTTTCACGGAACTGTGAAATAGAAAAGCTTCCTTTACTTATCGCAAAGGGATCAAGGTACGTTGAATGTATTCTGTTATGTTTTACGGAGATATAGTGTCCAGTGAACTGCAGTGTCAGAGAGTGCCATAGTGAATCGATCTGCACTGAGATTCAAATTTTTCGGACAGGAAATCTACGTAACGAATGAGTATTTAGATTTGATGAGCGTTTCTAAATGTTCTAATCACATTGTTTTAGGTATCAAAGCAAATTGGACAAATTAGACCTGGCCACAACAGAGGAAATCATGTAATAATACAGGTGCACTATTACCACAGTTTACATTGAAGTGGTCCGTTAAAGTGGAAAAGGAATAGAAAATCGTTCTCTAAGTTTGACATCGCACCATTACGTTCTTTTACCCGTTCTTAACCCTTAAAGGCGCAAACCAATTTTTTTCAAATTCTCTGAAAATTGTCTCACGGTTTTAATACGTTGCTACGATAATTTTGAGATGGTTTTTACAATGTTGTTTTAAAACAACATTGCGCATTTAAGGGTTAAGGAATTTCTCCGAAAGTGTAGCCTACACGCGTATCTAACCTTAGACAGAAGGTTACCACGGGCGCCATTTTGTGTTCTCGTCTTGAACGAATTTGTAAATGGAGACGAAAATGTAAGTTCTTTGAATTCTTAAACTGATTACTTCTATGGTTTTCCAAGTTTTGCTCACTTTTTTGGTTAATTGAATGAGAACCTACCCTTAAGTGCGTATGCCTGAAAGCATCAAAATATCTGGAGAAAAACAGGGTTATGGAGTCTCCAAACAGGTGGCACTATCTACACAAAATCTATCCAAAAAATTATAGGCTAACGACTCTGTCAGGCGCAGAATGCAAAAAAAAAACAAATTCCGGACACCCTAAAGTTGGTAGTTTTCATATCACAGAGAAGATCCATTTTTCAATCCAAGATGTCCGAGCAGAGAAATATTATGGTGGAAAGAACTTTGAAGAAATAAAAGACATAGAGTGGCATTTGCATAATGTAGCAGTAAACTAACAAACTTAACATGTGGTAATCTGACCTTCATAGTTGCATGACGTTTTTTGAAGATGAAGAGCGCCTTGGCCAAGGAGGAATGATGAAGTAGGATGGACTGATCGTCCCCAATCTAGTCTAGTGGTTTTCAACCTTTTCGGTTCTATGTACCCCTTTCTGAATATTTATTCCCATGATGTACACCTTTCTGAAAATTGCTTACCATTTTCACCCTGTCGGGTAAAAACGATTATCAATTAGATGAGAACCATAATTTTCCAAGTAGAAACCTGTTCCACTCTCAGTAAGCATCTCAATTCTTGACACACTGAAACAGCTTAGCTTAAGTAAACTGCCCGTAAAGGGCGAACACGAAATTATTGCGACACATTCAACAGGGCATAACTTTTTTACCATTGGGTAAAAATCAACCAAATGTTGCACACTTTTTCATTGATGTGTATTGTTTACATGCTGTCAAACTCCAAGTCGTGTTTTTCGATTCAACGAAAATGGAGGTGAACCAAAGCGAGTCGAGAGAACTAATTCTTTCGAAACATCTGGAATTTCCTGACCTGTCGCACCGGCAGTTGGGAAAAATGTTGAACATTCACCATTCAACCGTCTCCAGAGTGTTGAAGCGGTTCCAGGAGCGGTTGACGTTGGACTACGGCAAAGGAACTGGAAGAAAACCGGGACCGGAGAACAAAAAGACGGAGGGAAAGGTGAAGCGGATGATTAAAGCAAATCCCAACGTCTCAAGCCGTGATTTGGCTAAAAAGTTCGGCATGTCGCAGAGCTACATCCAGAATGCAAAGAAGAGAGCTGGACTACATACATACAAGGTACAGAACTTCCCAAACCGCGATGAGCGGCAACAATCGACGGCTAAAACTCGGGCACGGAAGCTCTACGAGAAGATGCTGACAAAATATGGCTGCTGTGCGATGGACGACGAAACGTATATAAAAGCCGATTTTAAGCAAACTCCGGGGTTGGAGTTTTTCACCGACAAGAGCAAGTTCTATGTGGACGACAAATTTAAGAAGAAGAAAATGTCGAAGTTCGCCTCCAAATATCTCATTTGGCTGGCCATCTGCTCTTGCGGACTGAGGTGTGAGCCTTTCGTGACAAAGGGCACAGTAAATGGCGAGATCTACAAATCTGAGTGCCTCGAGAAGCGCCTTTTACCGTTCTTGCAGCAGCACGACGAAGCTCCGCTATTTTGGCCAGATTTGGCATCATGCCACTATTCTAAAAGTGTCATGGAGCGGTATGAGGCCAATTCTGTCCATTTTGTTTCAAAGGACATGAATCCGCCAAACTATCCGGAGCTGCGCCCGGTGGAGCAGTACTGGGCAATGATGAAGCGGGAACTTCGGAAGAGCAAGAAGACAGTCAAAGGCGAGAACATGTTAAGAAAATGGAAAAAACTGAGAAACTGGTATCGGATGACACTGTAAAGACTTTGATGGAGGGCATCAAGCGAAAATGCGTTCAATTTTACACTCAAGGCTCCAACGATTAACTTTTCTTTTGATTTTTGAAGTAAATATATGTATAAAACTACCCTAAAATTTTGGTTTGATTTTAAACATTATAAGAAAATTGGCATGACATTTTCGGTGTCGCAATAATTTCGTGTTCGCCCTTTAGTTGCACTTCGTGATTGACCGAATTAGTGGAAGTACACAATGAACCAACTGAATGATGCTTGGGAAAAGTAATTTATTCTCACCATGCATATTTCACTGATGCAATACTTTAAGAAAATGATCAATAACAACGCCGGCTGTTCTACTGGGGAAAGAAAGGAATGTTAGTCCGACACTCGATTTTTCTAGAGACCAAGACTACCTCTGCATCTAATTTATTTATTAATTCAGCTAGTCTTCGATCCATCTTATTTTGATAATTTTAATTATTTAATTTAATTCAATTTTTAATGCAATTGAAAACCATCGAAGAAAAGGAAGAAAAAATATTTTTTATTCAAGTGCCCACCATTCTGTATATAATTTGACTTGATGAAAAAGGATGGGTCAAGGATTAGATAATTTATTATTAAAGACTCTTTTCGATTTTTTTTATTTCCGATGAGCATGCGAGTGCCAATCCATGGTACCGCATTCCATCTATTATTTGCACTGGCAACTTCAAAGAGCGTAAGGGGAGTGGAACGGGGTTTTGGCATGCAGCTAAAAAATATTATTTAAGACTAAAGTGCGAGTTGTGGTATACGAAAATCTCAGTCTATTTTGCCTTCCTTTTTTGGGATTTTTTTTTGAGAATGTGACAGAATATAGAGTATGAACACCCCCTTAATAATTGTGATTATCCAAACCTAATAGTTACCAAACTGCAGCCATTCCATTACCTGAAATGAAACAATAAAAAAAAACAATGATTAGTTAATTGAAAATTACAGTAATCACTTCGTTCGGTCTGTTCTACACAACATAAAAACTCAAACAATGCCAACTATTTCGAGTCCCGGTAGCTGACACGGAATTAAATAATAATCGCATTGTCTTGCTTTTTAAACGCCACTTCTCACAAGTGCCCCACAAAACTCAATTACCCGCATGCATATCAGCACGACAACAACAACGACGACGACGACGGCGGCGACTACGGTGATGATGATGATGATGATGAATTTAGTCCGGTTTGTAGTCGAAACAGAAAGTAATGCAGTTTAACTTCGCCATACATGTAGTCAGTGGCTTCCGGAAGTAGTTTAACATCCGACCGTAAAAACAGCAGCACTATGTGCGCAACATAGCAAACCGGAGAGAACTTTAAATTGGTAGCCGCTTAAATTTTCTCTTTCATTTCGGTTCACAGAGGTCTTTGTGCCTCGGTAGAATTGTTTGTTCGAAAGGTGGTGGTGGTGGTGGGATGGCGAGGGGAGGATGAAAGTAAAGAACTCTCATGTATGGCAGGTACTGGCATCCATCCACACACAAACAAACCGCTTGCGGGCGTTGTACCAAGTGATGACCCTCATGTTACAAGTTATATTTTTACGAGCCCCTCTTATTTCGTTCCGTGAACGGGGATGTGTACTCGAGCTGTCCCAGACGACATCTGGCCAACAACGCCATTGCCAAGTAACAATGAACGGTACAATTGTCAAGAGATCTCCGTCCGGCGAAGAAAGATTTAGTTACGTACTTTTACTTAAAACCGTTAATGACTTGAAATGATGCCATGGCAACTTTGTCTCAAGAATATAAAGTGTACGATATGATGGGAAATGTTACACTAATGGTTTTGTGCTGGGGAGCATATGTGTTGTGGCACGGTGCCTCCGGGGGACACTTTTGTAGCATGATTGTTCTGAGGCAACCGCCTTCGCACGGTCCCACAGGGTCGAGTTGGAATTGTTGGAAGTTCGGGACCAGAGTTTGGTTGAATTTGCACAAAGTGTATCTTGTAGTACTAGAAAAAAAATTTCTCATAGTGCCGAAGAAAACCCATGCAAACGATTCAGGTCAACTGTTTGCTGTTGACCTTAAACCGAATAACGAAGACGATATTTTCCAGGGGAAACCATTCCGGCTCCTTTTCTCGTCTCTCAATCTAATTCGAGAGCTGGAGATATATGTAGCTTTGTACGATATTATACACATCGTGTATGTATGTACGTGGCTGGCGGCGATTTCGAGTGTCCCTAAACGGAACACGAAGTCTAACAACTTAATGACATAGTTAAGTGTTTACATTCGCCCCCGAGAATAAATGACTGGAACAAACAGTATCTGTATCACCTAACAATAATAGAACTCGATAAACAAACCGCATCGTACAGATTGAGCTCCAGAGTTTTGGATTGCTGGATGTTGGTTGGGGAGAGATATGGTGAAAGTTTCTACCAGTGTGGTTTTCATTATTCATTATTTCCAAGTTGAATTATTCGAGTGGTTTTACTTTTTCTATATCCGACATTGACACTTCACCACAAGTTTGTGTTTCGTGTTTTGTTGGTCGGTCTTGCCATTCGTATATAAATTTTCTGCTGGTAAAACTGGAACACTACTTGGCAGGAAAATGTCCGTTCAGGTCAGAATGTTCTTGGAATTATTTCGTAATTCTCGTTTATACCGATACCGATGTTTACAGAACAATTAGTTTAAATTAGTTATGGAATTTGAATTTCGATGTTATCAGTATCCGACACTAACCTAGTGACATGACTAAACTAGCACCGGGTCGACACTAACTCCTAAAACCGAAACACTAATTGTGTTCCTGAGCAAACCCCTAGTCAAGCCTGATGTCCTGAAATAAAAGGAGTTCATTTTAAGCTGATGAGAACTAGTGATTGGAAGCATTTGGTTCGATTTCACTAGTTCTCATCAGCTAGCTCAAAATTAGCACAATCAGTGTCTCCGTGTTTGGAGCTAGTGTCAATCCGGTGCTAGCTTAGTCGTGTGACTTGGTTGGTGTCGAGCTCCTATGAGACGAAGTAGACATGCAAATTCTATAATTAATGTAGTGGTATATTTTGTGCTCTTTAATGTGGCAAATTGGGTTTTATCCATTTTTTCCTTTTTGTAGGAAAATTGGTTTCCACCGAAATTTTTCGATGTTTTTCAAATCTGGAGGCATTTGGTTATTTGAAGAGTATTAATACTGCATATTATTTTAAAATGAATAATATAAATAATAAATGCAATCCATTGACGTCATTCAGGCAAGAAAATGAGGAAATGGCAAATGATGTGAAAAATCATGAAACCGCGGAAGGAAATGTTGAGAAAACATGTTTTTTCAGCAGCTGCGTCTGGCTTTATACTTGCGAATGACTTCTTCGGTGTCCTCGTCGTCACCAGAGTGTGGAATTGAAGTTGTGCATTCAGACTCACGTGGTTGCTTGGCTGTGCGACGATCACGTTTGCGCTTCGGAGCATTTTTTGGATTCCATTTTCTTCTCTTTTTTGTTCATGTTTTTTTCGATTATCTACTTAAACAACACCTAAAATTATATTGTTATTTCCCGCGAAATATCTCACGCGCTTTCATTCATGACGAGAACTTTCCTTTCACACGAGTTTTGAGCGGAACCTTGAATTGTTTAGAGGCTCTCTCAAGCAGATAGAATTGCGTTCTTTATGCTTTTTCATTTCTTTTTGGCTTTTTTCGCTTGAAATTACGTACAATTTTCCTGTCAAAATAATTCTGATTTACATTATAGTAGTGACCTATAGTGTCCCCAAACGGCTGACTTATCGTGCCCCCAAGCGTATATTTCATTGCATATATTTCAATATTTCAATATTTCACAGTATATTCAAATGCTTTTCCTGCGAGGCACAATTCATTTTGTGCTAATTTTAATGAATTTCGATGTACCGTAAACCAGGGTGACTTTGATCACTCGAAACTTTTTTCGTAGATCGCTTATTAAACCAGAATAGTCTACCGAATCATTTAAATTTCAAATGATTTTTACTCTAAACCTATGAAATACTGGTTTGTCATACTTTTTGAGTTTTTTGTACGGTTTTTGGGTACAAAAACTACAAAAAACCGAAATTTGAATTTACCTTATTTTTAAGATGCTTCGTAGTGTCTATATTTTATAAAACAAATAAATCTCAGGTTTGAGCAAGAGTAATAAATTCCAAGCGAGTTTTTATTTTCCTTTAGAGTGGGATGTACCAAATTCACTTTTAAGAGATTGTTAATACAATTTTTTGTGAAACTAGTTAGCAATTATTTCAAATTATTTTAAGCTAAAATTCACAACTTTTTTATTGTTCAATATTTTAACGTGTTAAAATGGATGAAACATTTTGTACATTGATAAAGTACTGAAATAAAACAATTTTTGCAGTTTTAAAGGTTTTCAGAATCTTTTATTCTAGTTGGACACAAATTATACGAATTTTGGTTACTCGAATTTTATAGTACATTGAATACTTTGTATAATACCAATTAACATCTATTTAACAATGAGTATATTTCCAAAATTAGTTTAAACAAACATTTGAATGAAAAGCATTGACATACATAACTTAATGTGGGTGTACATGCAGGTTATCAAAGTCACCCAGGAATACGAAAATGGACTTCAACTTGAAACCATTTTTCGAAAAATAGCTGTAAGCGGACAATTTTAGTTGCGTCAAAAAATATGCAATGATTACTTCGAAAAGTGATCAATGTCACCCCGGTTTACGGTACTCAAGGAATATTTCATAAACGACTTCTTTTGAACGATTTACCCGAGCAAATGAAAAACCCATAATACCCCCATGGTCATGGTCCAATTTCATATCCACTGAATGGTTTTTTAATAGTTTTTTGAATGGGATCAAACTATGAAAACACCATCACAACGGTCCGGTAGATCCCACATAAAAAACATATTTTGATGTATTTATGGGTTATTGAGACCATTCTATGGTGTTTTGATGGTTCCGAAAATTGGCACGGACAATGATTATGGTCTTTTTGAGGGGTTGGATGGTGTATGAACCCATGAGAATTCGCTCAAGTGTATCCACGGTTTCCCGCAATGTCCCGTCCTATCATAAAATTCTCACGTAATAATTTGTTCTAGATAAGTGTAAAGCGTGGTCTGTGTAATGGTAGTGCTGTCAAAGTCTGTCAAACTCAAAAGCGTGTTTTGGTTGTGAGGAATTCCACGAAGATCCGTCCGAAAATCTTTAAAATCGTGACCGACCATCTTAGATTCCAATGAAACTTTACACGTTTCACCGTCATGCAAGACTAAATATTTTCCACAGGTAATAAGATTATTTTGACTCAAGAGCAACTTTTCAAAAGGGCGTAAACGTTTCTACGTGTATGAATTTCAAATTTTTTTTGTTCGATTACTGTATTTTATACAGCAAAACTATCTGAGAACGAGTTACAGGGAATGAATACTTCTGTCTGAAAAAATATACACTGAAAAAAATGTTGTCATTTTTCAAAAAAACAAAAAATTATTATAAAAATCTAAATTGCGAAAAAACCCATTTTTTAAAATTTTTTATATTTTGTTATCAAAAACCTAAAGAGAAAAGAAACATTTTGAATGTGATTGCATGATGGAGAAAAAATCGGTAAAAAAGTTTTCCTAACAATAACTTCGTACATGTTTTTAAATTTCATACTAATAGACATACAAAATTGTAATTCTATTACAGAATATAATTCTAAGCACCATTTAAAATCAAAATGAATTTAACAAAAATCCTCCAAAATGCGATAGTTTTCTAGCTATTTGAAATTTTGCTCCTTCAAAAACAATTAATTCGTGTAATTATGCTCTTTTTAAAAGTTATTCGCGTTACCCCATTAAAAATGTCAAAAATTTAATGTTTATCGTTTTAAAGACGTAAAAGCAACTTTTTAGTGTATTTGGATCCTGGAGAAGCTTTCAATAAAAAAGTTTTCCTAACAACAACTTCTGACATTATTTTATAATTATTACTATTTGCAGTCAAAAATACAATTTTCTTTTTGGCCCGTAAATTTTCCTGCAACTTTCTCTTTGACATCAAGGCGATATTGTGAAACATTTTAAAGTTACATGAAAACAACCAACATATGATTCAGCTATATAGTTTAATCAACAGACCCTATGGTTGAAATATATTTTGGTTGCTTTCATGTAACTTTCAAATGGTTTACAATATCGCCTTGATGTCAAAGATAAAGTTGCACGAAAGTTTACGGGCCTTTTGAAAAAACTATTATTGTTGATGGAGAAACGCGACTAACTTATGAAAAGGTCGTAATAAAACAAAATAATTGTGTTGTTAAAACAAAAGTTAAAATATCTCGAGAACTACTACATTTTAGAAAATTTTTGTTAAGAGCATTTCGATTTAAAATAGCGTTTAGAATCATATTCAAAAATAAAATTGTATTTTTGACTGCAAATAGTAAGAATTATAAAAAAATGTCAAAAGTTGTTGTTAGGAAAACTTTTTTATTGAAAGCTTCTCCAGGATCCAAATACACTAAAAAGTTGCTTTTACGCCTTTAAAACGATAAACATTAAATTTTTGACATTTTTTGATGGGGTAACGCGAATAACTTTTAAAAAGAGCATAATTACACGAATTAATTGTTTTTGAAGTCACAAAATTTCAAATATCTCGAAAACTATCGCATTTTGGAAGATTTTTGTTAAATGCATTTTGATTTTAAATGGTGCTTAGAATTATATTCTGTAATAAAATTACAATTTTGTATGTCAATTAGTATGAAATTTAAATACATGTACGAAGTTATAGTTAGAAAAACTTTTTTACCGATTTGTTCTCCATCATGCAATCACAATCAAAATGTTTCTTTTCTCTTTAGGTTTTTGGTAACAAAATATAAAAAAATTTAAAAAATGGGTTTTTTCGCAATTTAAATTTTTATCATAAATTTTTGTTTTTTTGAAAAATGACACAACATTTTTTCAGTGCCTATTTTTTTCGGACAGAAGTATTCATTCCCTGTATCTTGTTCTCAGATAGTTTTGCTGTATAAAATACAGTAATCGAACAAAAAAAATTTGAAATTCATAGACGTAGAAACGTTTACGCCCTGTTGAAAAATTACTCTTGTATCAAAATATTCCAATTGCCAGAGAATATCATGGAGATTCATACAGCGAACACACCTGCAAAGTTTCGTTCGAATCGACGATGGTAATATTTTGCGGTCGGCCGGTTTCTCATGGAATCCCTCAAGTGCAATTTTTGCATGTAAGGGCTGACTGCCTGATATGATGGAACTGAATGAAAGTGGCTTACATTTTCATAATCGGTAAATAATCTACCTCTTGTGTACAGGTTCTAATATACAAAGACATAAGGTTAGCGCTAATTATATTTAGATGAAGATCCGTTTTATACTTATGAGAGTCACTAATTTTGACGGATGACTATGGCAAGAATAAAAGCAACATTTTACAAATCTGCGTGTATTACTAGAATTCGGTAAAACCCCAATAATTGATACAGTATTACTAAAATGCGAACCTCATTCAATTGGTCAATTGTTGAGATGGTATTATAATTATTCAGTGGAATAAATATGAATTTTCGCATCGAATGAATGTTCAATAGGCATGTTTCCATTCGTATGATGACTCTCAGACCGATCAGACGTATTTCGTAGTTCGTGCAGTGTGACGCTATAAAGTATAGTGCGAAACGTGGCAATCCCTTTTTTAAAGTTACCTTGTGAGTTTTTCGCCTCTTAGAAGTTTTGGCATGTTCAGCTTTTTTCTTTTCTATGTGCGCATGAATAACCGTTATTCGGTCAGTAGAGTAGTAGAGCAGCAGTGTGTGCGGAAAGCACACTGTGAAACAACTGTGAGAGACATTTGAAGCAAAACGATTTTCCCTATAGTCAATCATTTTCCATAAGAGGAAGGATGTGGCATGTGTACCACACATGTCGGAAATATCCTATAGCCCAAAATCAATGCAACGCACTGTGATAACCTTCAACAATTTCCCATGCGCCCATAATTCGTAGAACTCTCTTTATGCATGTTATGTATCACTATCATATCACATTCCACATTCTTGTCTCTCATACCATCCCGCACTGAGCAATAGACCCGTGCGAAAATGACTTCCCATGACAATGATTCGCCTCAAGTTGAGATGGATGTCGAAACAAATTCGACTGAAATTGTACCCACCCTTCTCAACCGGGCTCTTCGTGATATTTTTCCGGGCCAAAGACATTGCATATTGTAGATTTTTCGAGCTCTGGTGGAACGAACATCAAAAATTCCCCTTGACACGCCTCAGGTAGTGATTAATGGTCTTAAGCAGGCAAATGATATTGCTGGTTACGGTCCTTTTACGAAGGAGTATAGAGTGTATGTACCAGCTAACCAGGTTGAAATAAATGGGCTCGTTTCCGATTCGAGCCTAAATTGCGCGAATCGGCTGACACACGGTGTTGGCTGATTAAAAGACCCTATGCTTCAGCTAGTGGAGATTCTGGATTGCAATCGATCCTGAATACCCCTCATATTGTAATTGTCTGCCTGCCGGACTATCACTATATAAAAAGTAGTGAGTCCAAATCGGAGCGATAAACGAAGCACGACGGCTAAAAATGCGATTGCGGGAGTAGTACACGACAATGCCACGTCAAGATAAACTTCAGACCTACGTTAAGCAGGTTCCTGGACAGGAGTATTCCACGGCAACCGGAGTAAGAAACATGGCAAACATTTTTAAGCATATCGAACTATCGAAGTTCGCTAATAGAGGCAGGTTGGGGACCATTTATAAATTACGTAACGCGAAAATTGCCCAAAATTAATTCCCCCTTCCCCCATGTAACAAATTGTCACAAATTTATTTATCCCCCCTCCCCTATTACGTAACAAATTCTTTGAAAACAATTTTTTTGTCCTTAAAAACTTGTTACGTAACGATTTAGCTGACTCTCCCATATGTCACAGCTTCTCGTACCCCCTCCCCCCATAAACGGGTTACGTAATTAATGAATGATCCCTTGTATGTACTTAAGCTTGAAAAGCGACAGTTTTCAACCACGAAACGTTCGTGTACGAGTGTCAGAAAAAAAACATCTGCTCCGATTATTCCGTAGTGTTTTGGCCGCACTGCCATTACGGATAAAAAAGTCATTTAAGTGGTTTGTCATCAACCACGCCCATATCCAACTTGGGGTCATCATGAAGCGAACCCTGCAGAAGACCCACTAACTTTCGTAAGCGAGAAGCGATTTGAGGCTGACTGGTGCACGAAGGCAAAGTGAACGAAACTGCTGAAGAGGATCTGGTAGGAATAGTTCAGATTCGATTAATTGGAAGCTTAGCTGATTTTTTCTATATTTTATACTAAGTGAGTTTCGAAAAATAAAAAGATGGGTGGGTAATGTCTGCGACATAACCGGAGAGATGTAGAATACATAAGGAACACGTTCTTCAAATATGTTGATATTCATTGGAATTTTCGGACAAAAGGTGATTTGGGCGAGGAATATTTCAAATTATTCTTTACAAAAATGATGGTGGTCCTGACAAGGACCGTTTTTGTTGGCGTTGTTGGCCTTGGTGGGGAGATGCGCTGGCTTCGATTTTCGTTGGATGCTTCTGACTTCTTACTATTTCCGGGCTTAGCTGTTGTCCAGGAAGTGATTCTGACATGATTGGTGTAGGTGTAGGTCGTCAACCGGTTATAATTTTTCAAGCGTTGTTTACATTTGAAATTAAACCACTGGATCAATTAAAAAAAGTATTGGTCTGTGATATGAAAAGTACGAAATATATCTTCGGGTTTCTGCATTGACGTTTTTGACAAATACAAGATCAATGCATGTGCCTGCAAGTGTAGTTGCTTGTGATGGATCAGAGATCAAACGAAGCTTGAAACATTCATTCATAAAATAAACAAATTTCAAATTCTCTTGTTTTGAAACATCTATGTTGAAGTCGCCTGAAACGACCATTGGAACATTCTGATTTCTAGACTAAATATTCTACATTAAAAGATGGGTGGGTAATGTCTGCGACATAACTGGAGTGTCGTAACTACACTTGTGACGTTAATCCAAATCTAATGATATGCAACGAAATTACGTTTGCATGTGAAATTTTCAAATGATTCGTTATAATTATGGTTAAAAATTCTAATTGGGAATTCTTTTCCATCACCAACTATTTTTCTTTTTTTCGAATCTACAGCATTCTTTGAAAATATTGTTGAAATGTTATTGATGAAAAACTGAAAATGCGTTTGGCAACACTGCTCACTAAATGGATGGTGGGAAGACGCACATTCGTTTTGATTATGCTAGTATTAGTAGCAGGAAAGAATGAAAAGGAACATAGCCCGAAAACGAGCAAGCGAGAGAGCGATAGTAATTCGTATTCGCTCTACTAAACTAAAAAAAGATGGGTGGGTAATGTCTGTGACATAACCGGAGCATCGTGACTTCACTTCGAGACGTTAATTTAAATCTAATGATTTATGCAGTTAATCAAAGGAGGCTGCCAAAAAGTTCGAATAAAAGCACGCGACTAGTGTACTTTGCACGTTCTATATTTTATCAACACTAGAGAGAATCGAAAAAATAATTCAAAGTGTAATAGCAACATGCAATTGTGGCAACACTGGCCATGGGATGGTGGGGAACACGCACATTCGTTTAATTTATGATGTATTAGCAGCAGAAAGGAATGGAAAAGCAGTGCGCGAAAACGAGCGAGGATAATTTAAATTCTCTTTCTATCCACATATCGTATTTCTAACCTACTTACTGAAAATTGTTAAACACCTCAAATGGATATTTCAGTTTAACTCTTATTAGAACACAATTAATTGGTCCTGAAAAGAACCGTTTATTGTTTTATTGCGGGAGCATAATTCAGACGCACTCCCCGCGACACGGTGAGCCAGTTTAATATATTTGGCCTGAAAGTTATGCGTTTGGTGCAGTATTTTGCATTCTCGAACAAACCAGGCGCACTATTTTGCATTCTCGAACCAGTAGGCATCGTTGGCTTCTCGGGGCATCATTACGACTGAGGTTTGTAAGCGTAGCTCGACTTTGCAGTCCTGTACAATCTCACGAACCAGACGCTGGAACGATAGCCTACAGATTAGTTGCCCTTTAGTTGGGGCGAAATTCTTGCAGGGCGACAGTTCCGATGAGTCACCAGTAGCTGGGGCACTGTTTCCGTCCATCGCCATTGCCAACTGCTTTCCTTCGGTGGACTGGCTGCTTGCTAGTGCTTGAACGAATACGAATGATGAGAAAAACCGACTGACCAATATTCATATATAAACACACGAGAAAGCACTACTATCGCTCTCTCGCTCGTTTTCGTTCCATTCCTGCGCCTTTCCTTTCCGTTCGGCTACCAATACTAGCATAACCAAAACGAATATTCTGTCTTTCCATCGCCTTCAATGTAGTGGCCAGTGCTAGCAAACTTGCATGTTCAGTTTTTCAATAACAACATTCAAACAATATTTTCAAAGAATGTTACAGATTTGAAAAGAAGGAAGGAAAATATTTTCACAAATTTAAATTCTTTTGTGTTATTTGTTAGCGCTCATAAAGGCTATTTAGTTTGCTACTAGCAAGGAGCTGCACAAACAAATCGATTTATGCAGTTAATCAACGGAGGCTGCCAAAAAGTTCGAATAAAAGCATGCGACTAGTGTACTTTGCACGTTCTATATTTTATCAATACTAGAGAGGATCGATAAAATAATTCAAAGTGTAATAGCAACATGCAATTGTGGCAACACTGGCCATGAGATGGTGGGGGAACATGCACATTCGTTTAAGTTATGATGGTATTAGCAGCAGAAAGGAATGGAAAAGCAGTGCACGAAAACGAGCGAGAGAGGATAATTTAAATTCTCTTTCTTTCGTTCCACACATCGTATTTCTTATATAGACGCTGGAACGATAGCCTACAGATTAGTTGCCCTTTAGTTGGGGCGAAATTCTTGCAGGGCGACAGTTCCGATGAGTCACCAGTAGCTGGGGCACTTTTTCGGACCGTCGTCATTGCCAACTGCTTTACTTCGGTGGACTGGCTGCTTGCTAGTACTTGAACGAATACGAATGAGAAAAACCGACCGACAGATATTTATATAATCGCGCTAATATGCACTACTATCGCTTTCTCGCTCGTTCTCGTGCCGTGCGTGAGCCTTTCCTTTCCGTCCGGCTTCTAATGGCCTAACCAAAGGAGTATGCCGTCTTTCCCCCACTAACTGCTCTCGTCAAGCAACCAAATACGAATAATCATAAAACAAACATGTAGTGGACCTATATATAAACTTTTCATTATTTTATTGTTCGGTTGGTCCACCATTTTGACGGCTCTGTGCGGGATGGGCTGAAAATTTTCACTTTTCCGAGTCGTTTTCGAAAGATTTTTCAAAACACAATTTTTTGTTATTAGTGCATGTTATACATACTTAAAATTTTAATACAGCATAGAGGAACATATTTTCAACAAATTGGCCTAAAAATCAAATCATTCTGTTAAGTATGATAAAAGTTATTAACGTTCAAAATCTGACGCGGTGCCGCAGCCGATATTTTGAAACGGGACCCCTATATTGAAAGCTTAAATGTATTCTACATTAAAAATAAAATTAATTTCTAATAATGAGTTGAATCAATTGACACGCATTCTTGTTTCAACAAGCATGTCACTTGTGAGTGCCCTGTCTCGAAATAATGTGTCCAGCGTGGATTGGTGGATCGGAAGCAAACAACAACAACTCTACTGTCTCTATTTGTGTTTACTTATGCTGCGTCTTTCTAGTGATGAGTATGTCATTTGACTTCCGTTATTGTTGATGGATGTCTGTAGACAACAATAGCACTTGTTTCTTGTCAAGTTTTTGCTCCAAGTTAGATATATCCTTCATCAAAAGTTTTTATTTTTAATCAGTAACGGTATTTCGGTATCAAACATGGGTCGATACTCCTCAGATATTCGATACCGGTACTATCGGTACCACAACCCTAATACAAAAAATATTTGATTTTTACTTACAAACATTCGGAATTGCTTTTGTTATCTAATTGAATTAATTTGATTTCACTCGGCTATATAAAGTGTTATAAAGAAAGAAGTAAATTGATCACCTTGTTCATCGCTTCAAAAAATATCACTAAAAGAAGGGAAATGCAAATATCTTTCCACCGAAACAGCTTGCACTCGAATAGTCCACGGAAATCATTACCGATAGAACCGTTTCGGGATCAAATCAGCAAATTTTCCCATAACAATAAAAAATAATCTCCTGAGATAATTTCAACAATTTTGAAACATATTTTGATAAGATTCTATTATAATTCCCCATTAGCATCCCTCTACAGAAACATGCCCTCGAAAATTTCAAATCACCAATGTACCACGAAGGACGACATCCCAAAAGCAGACATAAAACCAAACCAAACTAATCAAAACCATTACCACCTAACGGTGATGATACGGTAATGCGCAAATTGCGGATAATGGTTGACAAACAAAACAAAACGTTCAATCTATGCTGCTCTGCTTGTCTGACTTTCATCCCCCTGCTGTAGGTACAAACTGATATTTCCTAGAACGCGTCGTTTCTGCTACGTACATGGATAAGCTGGATCAGCAAGTGCCCACCTAGCAGGAAAAATGCTCTCCACGCTAGGAAATAAATTAAATTGAGTTAGAGTTTAATTAAATTAAACAAGCGCTGCTATTACCGGGTACATTTGTGGCGAAGCTACAGACGACATATCCGTGAATGTGTGTTCCACCTATTGGCCAATATCTTAAGTATAATTGAGTGTGTTCTCTGTCTTGCGGGTTCTGTTTGGAACCACATGCGACTATCTTTGATACTGCATCTGTATAGTACAATACACAATCAACTCGATAAATATGAGCCACCATGTATGCAAATGGTGAAACACGTAATCTGTTTCCGGCATGATCATAAGATACGTCGTCAATTGTTGACACATTAACTCACACGTTCGGTTATGAACTGAGTAGACAATGATGGATTAGCGTAGTTCTTGAATAATTCTCAACTTATAGAGAAAGATCTATTAGATTTTCGCTACATCACTGTAATATGTGATAGTTTCTACCAATAATTTTCCGAATTTGACATACATCTATCGCACATTCAGAAATCACTGTATCTCAAGCTGCGTTCCCACCAGGGCTTACAGCAAAATACAGAACACTAGATTAAGATTGTAGGTGGTGTTCTTATTGCTGTCTATTTGGTTTATGGTAGCAAATAATCGGTATATATAATATATAATAAATTATATTATAAATATATGTGACAAAAAATAATACTAGAAAATTATGAGGAAAAGTAAACTTTAACACATTCCACACTGAATTGGAAGGTATTTTACAAAAATTACAGATAAAATTGTAAGTAACCAGAAGCTCAAAACCGACATGTTCCTACCACCGACAATCCTAATCTAGTATTCTGTATCTACCGGACTCACCCAATCTAATCAAAAGTTGTAAACAGCATCCCGCAATAACACTTGGCGTATTCTCTTACTCTCTCTGCAGCTACATGTGTAGGTTCGATCACTGTTTATATTGTGGTCTTCCTTCTCTAGTTCTAACCCTGTCCGATTTCTACCCGGGCCTTGTGTCACTCTCTCCCGCCGCCTGTAGCAACGAATCGTTGCGGCCAATCTGGGCCACTTATTCACTTACCAGTGAAGTGAAGTATTATTGTGATACACGCGCGTTTGCGGCGTAGATTGTTTCTACTGCATGATGGAGCATGGTTTTATCATTGGCCTTCTGTTTGGCGTGGGAATTGTATTGGATTGGATTGGCGAGCCGCTCCCGCAAATGCACAACTGCGGCTGGACGCCGCCCGGCTACGTACATATATGAATCGTATCGAATCAACCGTTCCGCCGATGCAAAGGAGCGAGGTGGAATTTATTGGCGGCTTCGGTGGTCAGTTGCAACTTGCATGCTTTGTGATTACAATCAACTAGATTACGTTTCGACAGGAGGGATGCAAGCTACGTTTGATTAGTTTAATTAGATATATGCTCAGATTGAGTTGGGGGCTTCATACAATATATTCAAGAGCTCAAAAGAAGGTCGAAGAGGTCAGCCTTATTTTTCAGAATCAGTGTTTTGTTCATTAAATTATTTTAGTGAAATTTAGTGTAATCTTGTTTCGTTACTATCACCAAGTTAAATCATGTAATACCGCATGAATTAAAACGACAATGCGCGGACCACAAAAAGTCACAAACTGTGGCCTCTCGTCTTTGACCCACTTCTGCTTGGAACCTCTATATCCAGTCATTCTTTGAAGAATTGGCCCGAGAAAAAAAAATGCTCCTTCAGCTACTAATAACCATAAATCTCCGCTACTTATTACTATCATTGTTGCAAACGAAAACAACTAATGGTCTATCAAACCGTTCGACCTCTCACCTTCGCAAGTTGGTCTTAAAGCTGCTGCCATCGGCATGAGTACTAGTTGCTTTAACTCTAAATTCCATCACGAATAGGTGTTATACACTGCCCGGCAGCACGTGTAAAACATTTGATTAGTGCCTTAAATCGGGCTCGATTCCAACCCCCTCCGGAACCGCGCTGATACAGGGTTCGCCGAAACGGGCAGGTGATTTGTTGATTATTTTTTTGTTGATTCTCTTGCGGCTCGCATTCCAGAATTGAAAACTGTACTCTTTAGCATGAATACAGTAATCAACGCTGGTTGAATCGGCGCGAGAGAGCACATTTTTTCTGCCGTTTCGTTCGACGAGATTGGACATGCAATTATATCATTTTTGCACACGTTAGCGGGTGATGAATGGTGTGTGTGTACATGGTTGTGGATTGAGCTGGAGCAAACCAATCGATAGGATAACGAGCAATGCTGTTTCGCTAGTGAGAAAATAGTCGATTTTTCGATGACTGGAGGAAATTGGTTACTGGTTTTCGATCCTTCTTCCGAATTGTCAATTCTCAACCCTCATATATGGCTGAAGTCATCATTTCACTCGGACAAGACCATACGTTTTCCCCATGCACATTCAACTCATAATATCCTAGCGTACAACATTTCATACGCATAACCATTCATTGTTTAATTCATATTTACGGTTTTCGACATCTGCTTTATTATTACACTATTGCAAAAATTACACTTTGTATTTCTTTGTGAGATAATACAGCTGTCGATTGTTGTCATTTTATTTATATTTTTGAGCTATGTATAGTTGAGGCGAATGGCGGCTAAAAGTAAGCAACATGTTTAATTGAATTTTATTGTTGGGAACATTTCCACAGATGCCAAAAAATGTTGTCTATCAGAAAAATAGAAGAAATATGTGAAACAACGTAATATTTGCACTACGCTGTATTGCTCTTTAGTGGAGAAAAATTAAAGTAAAAACTATTTTTTGTCCACTGAAGAAAAATTTATTTAAAACCGTCTTTACGCGTGAATAGCATAAAACCTATAACTAAATTAGTTATGGAACTTGCGTTTCGACTTCGTCTCGTCAGAATCCTACACTAACTTAGTGACAGGACTAAGCTAGCACCGGATTGACGCTAGATCCAGGCAATATCGATTACTCAGTTTCAAGTGCATTGTTTTGTTGGTGAGAAAAGCTGTTTTTTGGGATCCGCAGCTGTAGCTTCCTTGCTGGTTCATCAGTTTTTGGGCGAAAACAATTTGCTAGGAAAAAACCGGTGTTGTGACCAGATACAACTTTTGTCCGGGAATCAGCCTCAAATCCATCGTGATAAAGGTTTCGGCGTCCTTGTGAAGCCATTCTTTGTAGTTTGTTGGAACCCACTGCTATAACTTATGTGCGTGTGTTCTGGCCACCAGGTTCTGCACCATTGTTCTGTTCGATCGCTTGGAGGAAATCGGAACCGAACAAATCTACTTTATTAGTTGTGTTGTGTTCTGAGGGATCACATATTAATGACGTGGAAAATGAAATAAAATTACCAAAATAAAAAAAAAAATATAAAATCAATGAAATTAATAAAAAAATTATTTTATTTGTTTCATTTTAATGAAATTGATAAAATTCATAGAATTGATAAAATTAATAAAATTATTGTAATTAATAAAATTAATAAAATAATAAAGTGAGCCAATGAATAAAATGAATAAAAAACATAAAACAAATAAAATAAAATAAAAAATAAATGAAGCGCAAAAAATAGAATAAAATAAAATTTAAAAAAATGTACAGTATGAACAAAATAAACAAAATGAACAAAATAACAAGATGAACAATACAAACACTATAAATATAGTAAATAAGATAAGTAAAATTAACAAAATAAATGAAATAAAAGCAATAATAACTTAAATAAAATAATTAAAATAATAAAAATGAATAAAATGAAGAATATGTACAAAACGAATAGAATATTCAAAATGAACAAAACAACCAAATTGAACAAAATGAACAAAATGAACAAAATGAACAAAATGAACAAAATGAACAAAATGAACAAAATGAACAAAATGAACAAAATGAACAAAATGAACAAAATGAACAAAATGAACAAAATGAACAAAATGAACAAAATGAACAAAATGAACAAAATGAACAAAATGAACAAAATGAACAAAATGAACAAAATGAACAAAATGAACAAAATGAACAAAATGAACAAAATGAACAAAATGAACAAAATGAACAAAATGAACAAAATGAACAAAATGAACAAAATGAACAAAATGAACAAAATGAACAAAATGAACAAAATGAACAAAATGAACAAAATGAACAAAATGAACAAAATGAACAAAATGAACAAAATGAACAAAATGAACAAAATGAACAAAATGAACAAAATGAACAAAATGAATAAAATGAACAAAATGAACAAAATGAACAAAATGAACAAAATGAACAAAATGAACAAAATGAACAAAATGAACAAAATGAACAAAATGAACAAAATGAACAAAATGAACAAAATGAACAAAATGAACAAAATGAACAAAATGAACAAAATGAACAAAATGAACAAAATGAACAAAATGAACAAAATGAACAAAATGAACAAAATGAACAAAATGAACAAAATGAACAAAATGAACAAAATGAACAAAATGAACAAAATGAACAAAATGAACAAAATGAACAAAATGAACAAAATGAACAAAATGAACAAAATGAACAAAATGAACAAAATTAACGAAATTAACAAAATTAACAAAATTAACAAAATTAACAAAATTAACAAAATTAACAAAATTAACAAAATTAACAAAATTAACAAAATTAACAAAATTAACAAAATTAACAAAATTAACAAAATTAACAAAATTAACAAAATTAACAAAATTAACAAAATTAACAAAATTAACAAAATTAACAAAATTAACAAAATTAACAAAATTAACAAAATTAACAAAATTAACAAAATTAACAAAATTAACAAAATTAACAAAATTAACAAAATTAACAAAATTAACAAAATTAACAAAATTAACAAAATTAACAAAATTAACAAAATTAACAAAATTAACAAAATTAACAAAATTAACAAAATTAACAAAATTAACAAAATTAACAAAATTAACAAAATTAACAAAATTAACAAAATTAACAAAATTAACAAAATTAACAAAATTAACAAAATGAACAAAATGAACAAAATGAACAAAATGAACAAAATGAACAAAATGAACAAAATGAACAAAATGAACAAAATGAACAAAATGAACAAAATGAACAAAATGAACAAAATGAACAAAATGAACAAAATGAACAAAATGAACAAAATGAACAAAATGAACAAAATGAACAAAATGAACAAAATGAACAAAATGAACAAAATGAACAAAATGAACAAAATGAACAAAATGGACAAACTGAACAAAGTGAACAAAGTGAACAAAATGATCAAAATGAACAAAATGAACAAAATGAACAAAATGAATAAAATGAACAAAATGAACAAAATGAACAAAATGAACAAAATGAACAAAATGAACAAAATGAACAAAATGAGCAAAATGAACAAAATGAACAAAATGAACAAAATGAACAAAATGAACAAAATGAACAAAATGAACAAAGTGAACAAAATGAACAAAATGAACGAAATGAACGAAATGAACAAAATGAACAAAATGAACAAAATGAACAAAATGAACAAAATGAACAAAATGAACCAAATGAACTAAAATAACCAAATTAACTAAATTAACTAAATGAACTAAATGAACAAAGTGATCAAAATGAACCCGATATATAAAATAAATATATCGAAAAAATAACAAAATGAACAAAACGCACGAAATGAACAAAAAGAACAAGATAAATACAATGAATGAACTAAAGATTGATAAAAATGAATAAATTGAAAAAATGAATAAAACTCATAAAATTTATATAATGAATGGTTTGATTAAAATGAATAAAATGCATAAAATGAATAAAACCTATAAAATGAATAAAACGAATAAATTTAAAAGAAATAAATAAAGCAGAATAAACAAAATGAATGAATTCGGACTACGAATAAAATGAACAACATAAATAAGAGGAATCCAACAATTAAAAAATTAATAAATGCAATGAATGAAATGAAATGAATAAACGCATGAATAAATTGCATAAAACGAATGAAACTAGTAAAATTTAAAAAAAAAACAAAAACAGTTATTATATTATAACTGTTTTTGTTTTTTTTTAATTTTTATAGAATCAATAAATTCAATTAACTGAATAAAATTAATAAAATGAACACAATGAATACCATGAACAACAAGAATAAAATAAGTAAATAAAATGAATACAATTACAAACATGAATAAAATAAATAGCACGAAGAAAATGAATAAGCTGAAAAAAGAACGTAATTAATAAAATGAATGAAATGGCTGAAATGAATAAATAGTAATAGTTACTAATATAGTTTTTTAAATGAATAAATTTAATAAAATTAGCAAACCGTGTAAAATTTATAAAATATGCAAATTTTATAAAATGTGCAAAATTCATAAAATTTATAAAATAACGAAAAAGATTGAAATAGATGAAATAAATAAAATAAGGGAACTAAAGAAGTAATTGAATTAAATAAGTGGAATAAAATTTATAAACTAACGATATGAATAAAACACTAAAATGAGTTAAATGCATGAAATAACTGAAGGATTGAATTCATAATTTGGATAAAAATAACAAAATTAATAAAATTAATAAATTAATAAATAAAAAAATTCGATATAATAATTGAAAATAATAAAATAAGTAAGACGCAGAGGGTAAATAAATGCAAAATAAATAAATTGATTAATTTAATCAAAAAACAAAGTGAGTAATACAATAAAATGAATAAAGAAAATACATGAATCAAATAATAAAGAGATTAAAATAAACGAAATGAGTAAAATAAACCAATCGAATAAACACTGGCGGCTCCAGGGGGAGTCACGAAGGGGCACGTGCCCCCTCTATTCAACCAAAAAGTTTTCCATCCTTAGAGGATGCCTTAAGGAACATAAAAATATCGTCTGTGTTTTTTTTGACAAATTTTTCACCACACTCCACGCCTGCCAGGAAACGCGTTTCCAAGATTCGAAATTTCATTTTCCTAATCGTGCATCAGACACATTATTCCAAGAATGCGTGCCCCCACTTTACCGTCCGGCTGGAGCCGCCTATACGAATAAAATGAGTTAAATGACTTAGATGAAGGTAATGAAAAAACTGAATAAAATGAAAAAAATATTATAAAATGAATAAAATGAATTGAATGAATAAATCGAATGAAATGGATTAAAAGATTAAAGTGAAAATCAGTTGCATAAAAAAAGTAATATAAATAAAATAAATGAGATTAATGAGATTAATAAATTGTGTTAAATAATAAACAAATGAAATAACAAAATTAATTAATTTATCAAAATGAATGAAATAAATAGAACGTGTAAAGCGGGTGAAATGTATGGAATGATATAAAATGTAATACGCCGAATAAAAAAATAAAACAAATAGATGAAGTAATGAAATAAAAAAATTAAAAAAAAGTGTAAAACAAACGAAATGACTAAAATAAACATAAATATTTAAAATTAACAAAATGAATAACATAAATAAAATGAACAGAAAAAAATTAATGGACAGAATGAAGAAAATAAATAAATATGAATGAGATGAATAAATTAAGCAAAATGAAAAAAATAACAAATCCAATAAAATTAATAAAGTAATATAATCAATAAATGTAATAAAATTCATAAAATAATAGAATCATCAAAATCAATTATATGAACAAAATTGAACTAATTCATAAAATGAATAAAATTTCAAAAACATTCAAAACTAATAACATGATAGTGTGAATGAAATAACAAAATTAAATCGAATAAAATTAATAAAACGAATTAACCTAATAATATGAATAAAGTAAAAGAGATGATTAAAATAAATAAAGTTAACTATAAATAAAATGAATAAAATTAGAAAATTGAATTAAGCGAATAAAATGAATAAAACGATAATCCGATTTTAAATTAACACAAATAATAAAATTAATGAAGTGATTAAATTAAAAAAAATTAACATGATTACTAACAGAAATTATATTAATAAAATAAACGAATGAATGAAATGAATAAAATATATAAAATGAAAAAAAGAAAACCTAATTAGAATGAATTAATGGAATAAAATTAACAAAATGAATAAAACGAATAAAATGGTAAAAATAACGAACATGAACAAAATTAATAATATTAATAATATCAATAAAACAGATAAAATGAACAAAAGAATAAAATGAATGGAATGTATAAACTGTAGGAATGGAATAAACGAATGGAATAAAATTAATGAAATTTATATTTTATCGATTTATAAAATAAACTAAAATAATACAATTTATTAGGCTGTAGAACATAATAAGTAATAAAACTAAAAATTAAGGAAAGGAATAAAATAAACAAAATGGAAAAAAGTGAATAAAATGAATAAAGTGAACATAATGTATAAAACTAATAATCGTTTCAAAACGAATAAAATGCATAAAATCATTAAAAAGATTAAAATGAATACTATGAATGAATAAAATACAGTGAAATAGAATAATGGCGATTGACCCATCGAAGTTAAAGCCGTAATAAACAATATAATAAATAACTTACAATAAAGTGAATAAAATTAAATGTCAAAAATGAATATATTGAATGAACTGAAGTAAAAAAAGGGTTAAAATAGATTAGAAAAATAGATGAACGCCAAATAATAGTAAAATATTACAATAATCAATCGATTTCAACTGTTTAAATTACGGGACGATAGCCGTTCGCCGTCGTTTTATGCGATCATATAAGTTGTTTTTACTTTTTAATTTGTAACGCATTTAAGTTTCTTTTTTGATGAACCCATAATAGCTTATCTTTTTCATAATTCTGTATATTATAATTTTCACGAAATATTTATGAAATAATGTTTTGAATTATTTCGTAGAACATTTCAAACCAGCAGAAGTTTCAAGAATGATTAATCCAGCAAAAATCTTTTGGAACTTTATTTCAATAAAAGAGAAAAAGTCATCTAGGGTCTTCAGCAATGTTGTTAGTATTATATTTTCTAAACCTTTGCAAATACACAGATCCTGCATATGAACGTTAAAAAATAGTTTTTAAATCTCACTACCATGTGGATTAACCACTGATATGCCAAAACCAAGAGCTGGAGTGTTTCTTGTTCTGAAACATTTTCAAAGAGTAAACACAAAGATCACGAGATAATCTTTTTCAGTAAGCTTTTCGCAGTTCCGAACCACTGTGCGACGGCTGCCATATGATAATGAGCGGAACGTGAAACGTTAAATCCAACTAACTAATGAAATTTGTAATATAAGTAGAATAGTAGGACAGTTATTTTTTTTAATTTATTAAGCATAACACGATTAAAAAGAAAAGTATAAATTCAATTATTAGAATTAATCAATTGGAAAAAATTAATTGAATCAAATCATGGCTTGGTTCCCCGAATATTCCAGCAAATTGAACACGTCTACTAAAACACTTCAGCGATCTTTAGACTCTCACTGGCTTACCATGGGAATATACAGGAACACCTTATTCCAATCCAAGTTTTATTATTGGATGACCTAAACTGTCAAGAAATCATCAAACAACGCAACAGAAATGTGTCCAATTCCTACCTATATCTGTATAGAATCAAAATGGAGCCAAGATAATTCCGTTTCTCTAACACACGAATTTCCGCCAACTACTCTACGGCAAGAATAAGAGAGACGATTCCTTTGTTCTCGAGTTAATGCACACTAGATCGAGCAGCCGCTTTAGTTTGTTTGTTCAGTATACGTACATGTAATGCCTAATAAAGGACGACGACTGGCGAGTGAGGATGTCTCGTTAGCACAGTAGTTACCACAATAGATTTGTTGGAGACGAACCACTGCTGGTCGACTAAGGACGAATCCTTAGTCTAACTTATACCAGCCGGTCTAATTTTACAGATTGCAAAAGCCAAACATCCATCAAATCAATATCCATCGTCATCTTCCAGAATTACATTTTATAAAATCAATTTGTTTAGCAAGCGAATCATAGATGTGGACAAAATGACAAGGCAGATATAATATCTCATGCCTGTTCGACAGACTCATCTAAATTCACCATTATTTTGAGCTTTTAGCTTCACACCTATGATAACTCGTCGAAACCGTAGATTAATTTAAATAGCCTTTGATCACAAATTATAATTATCGGCGGAAGATCCGGACAGTACTGGGCATATATTTGTATTGCTAATAAAACTAGTTTCTATTTGGTTTCCTATTATTGACGCCACACTTCACCTAATATCAAATAAATTCCTGCTGTTAATGCCACACCCTACCTAACGTCGAATAAATTTTGTTGTGCTGTAATATTAATTCAATTAGATTATATTCAGAGCATTATCAGAACATGAATTATTAACCTGAACATTGATATCAAACATAGCGTTTTAATGATGTAGTTAAAATGCGAATGAGCTTCTGTGTTTTCTGCAAATCGAACAAACAGAAAATAAAATGAAAAAGTGAGCATAAATACGAACTAATTAGACAGTTCTATTTTTTTCGAATTTGAAAGAACCTTAACGAATTTTTGTTTTCATCGATTACTCTATTCTGACACTGAACTTAGAGCAGAATCTTACGATAACCACCAAACGCTTGTTAAATAATCCATAAGCACTATTATTGATGAATTAACAGTGCCTCGCAATCAAGTGATTTGATCCATTCAGCTGCTCGCTAATAAGCAGAGTCGATTATGTATAACTTCTTCACTCAAGGAACTGATTACTCGGACATGCAAATGACTCCATTAATATGCAATATCTGCCATAATGCAACTCACTTGATACAAAGGTAATTTAGATAGATTCACCCAACTGTTCAGCAATGTTTGATGCAATCCAGGTTCGGTCAGTCTCTTCGCAGTTGATTAATTCCTGAACCGAGCACCGAGAGTTTATCAACCATTGACCGACCGACAATCGTTTCAAGTTTCAGTTCATCCTTGCCTGGACGGGAGATAAATTGTCGTCTTCTTGGCAGCTCGTAAAACGCTGTGCGTCCTTCCACCATAAATGATTTTTCTTCCGTTCGAAAGGGTAGGGAATGGGGTGGTAATCCTTTCTAGCCTACGACCGCCGCCGGCTCGGAATCGGGCATTAGGAGAACTGCTACGTAAAGTGTACTGGTGATTTACACTTTCTTATCGAGATTACTTCCTGCGGCATGCATGCAGACCGTTGTAGGAGTAAATTTTACGAGCGAAGCGTAAACCTATGAAGGATGGGAAAAACAACACGTAGCTACGTAACCCTATAGATTTCGATATAAGCCCGAACTTGTAGGAATCAGACAGAACATGTCTGCTGTGGTAGCAGCTAGCGTGTACCGACCGACTGCATGAAACGGTTGGCAATAAAAAAAAGTTCATATTGAAATTCATAAATTATTGCTCATGTCCTGCGTGGCAGCCGGCTGCTTCCAGCAGATTCTGTTTGTTCCTTGGCAGCATCAAGTGTGTCTTTGATATTCCCATCACCAGGAGGTGTAAACATTTATGGCATTGTGTCTATCGGTTTGTGTTTGCGTTGCTGGCATGCTCGGCACGAGATTTGTTTTCCATTCGTTTCTTCTGGGACTGATGGCTTTGGGCGGTGGGCGGGGGTTTATTTGCTGTGTTGATTGTGTGAACTCAAGAGTAACCTTTAGATGACAGGAGGATGAATTTAAAAGTAGACTAGGAACGGATTATGAGAAGATGGATAAACCTTGTCGTTCATTGGATTTATTGTGGTTGTTTTGTAATTAAAAGCCCAAACGTTGGTTTTTGCAATGAGATTTGTTCGGTTACACATTACACAGACACATCCTAATTAGTATTCCATCCTCAATCGCATCTATCTGATTCTGTAGCGTATGAACTGTTGTGGTTTATTTTAATGCTTGAGGACAATGCCCGAAAGGTGACGAACTTAATGTTTTCGAATTTTAACTACATTCAAAGTTACTCTGTCTATAAATGCATATTAATGCCATAATTAGAAATAGGAAACCGATAGAATATACATGGACTAACTTATTTTAGTATTTTTCTTAATATTTTCAACTAAATGCGGTTAGTTTTTATTGTACAACACCACGATATTTGTTTTGCAGTGACTTCTATTCTATTTCACAGACAGAGAGATAATGGTTTTCAATTTCATGCAATCACATTGACTTATTAGTGAGAAATATCTCAAGGAAGTCACTTGGAACCGTTGATGTTTCTGATGTTCAATGATTGATTCAGTTGAAGATTGCAGATTTCTCCGACTTCTGCTTCAAGTCTTTGCTGATTTGTTTACCATGAATCGCATGTATGCAAACCTGAAGAATTTATTGGTAATCTCCTTTTCACGGAAAAAAGTTCAATTCACTACCGTGTACTGGAAATCTAGCGCACCACGTGGAGGTGTTATACTGTAGTAAATCGATTGCCTTGTACGCAGCGCACCTGGGTTCCAAACCCGCACATAGGGTTGGAGATTTTTCAAAAGAGTTTTTTCTAACCCGAAAAAGAGGTGAATGACCCTTAGGTGAATACCTCTTTGGAACCCTAATTTCAATAATGGTGCTGAGAGAACTGAATCCGTGTCGCTGTCTCGAACTGGTCGAAAAGCCGTTCTTGGAGGCAGTCAGTTTTGTGCATCTCATTTTTTTTTCTTCTAATTTATTTGACACGACTTAATGCGTTAGCACTCTACTGAGTCGTGGATCTTTCATATTTTTACAAGATATAATAAAATAATAACGATGTTACTGCCTGTCCGTCGGGTCCTGTTGACGCAGCCGACTGCTGTGTGTTGAGATCCTTTTTCTTGACGGAGATGAATTAGTTGCGTTATCCTCTGCAACTTTTGGGTCAGTTCGTCTACCTTTTCTCGTGTTGTCATTCACGCCCATTTTATCATCAGTACTGCTTTCATGCTGTATCATTGTCGGAAGTTCTAGTTTGTTTCTTGTTCTTTTCGGGTCGCTGTTGTAAATCCGTCTTCGTCATCATTTGTTTTTTATTGGTGATGTTGGTTGTTGGTTTGGAGGCATTTGAGGCAATCGTTGTTTCTACGATTTTCGTTAAAGCAGCTGATTTACTGGTACTGGGCACGATCGTTATTGTTTTAGTGTTTGTTACTGCCCGATTCGCAGTCGTTAGTTTAGCAACCGATTGTGGTCTAACATGCGACGACTGTGCATCGATTTTGATGGAGTTTCCTTAGCAGCCTCTGTTCCAGGGTTTTCGTGGTGTAGCGGCTCATCACAGTATTGGCACTTAGAAATCTGTCCTGGATACGTCACTAACGTTCGCTGACTATATATGACACTCTAGAATGATTTGCATTGGATAATCAGGTAGGAGGGGATAGGTTTTGTCGGACGCATTCTCGCCACACGTACGCCGTTGCGAAGACCGGGAAGAAGTGCCCCCAGGTATCTTCTTTAACGTTGTCCACTTCTCCGTATTTTGACATGAGGGCCAGGTCATGCAGCTTAACTTCAATAGTGTCACTGTCTATGTATGTTGGGATACTGTATAAAATGTCATTATACTCGATAACGTGCATTAAGTTGTTCTGCGTAGCAAAAGATTCTGCTTGGTTAATGTTTTTGAACATAATCAGTACCTCATGACGTAGATGGTGGAACTGCACATCATTGACTTGTGCTATGTTGAGCTTCATGTTCACCTTCAACAATCGCTCCACTTCACGAATCAATGGTGTCTTACCGGACATTTCGAAAATCCAACAGCAACATAGTGCGACCGAATCGGGGAATAAACTAACTTAGCATTTTCACTCATTGTTAGTTCACGTTTCATATACCAGGTAGAAGTATCGAAATTTTGCATTGACTATTAGATAAAGCAGCACACGCGGGTAGAGATCCTCTTTAAACCGTTAGATGCCATTGTATCTCACTTTGGTTCATAATAAGCCATCATATTCCGCTCTATTTTATTAAATTACAGATATCTTCTTGGAGCACTACGGCATCAAGTACCGAAGCGATAGTTCGGAAGATTTTGAGATCGTTCGCGTATAGCAATTTCCCAGGCTTGATCCGACTACAGATATCGTTAATAAACAAAATAAAAATAAGCGGACCCAGGTGGCTGCCTTGCGGGACGCCAGTGGGTGTTCTGAATGTTCTTGAGTGCGTGTTTTTATACTCACGAAATCCGGATCACTATATGGCTTAGATAAACACTGCAGATTGATTCGGGAGAGCGATACGCACGGCGATTTGCTCCAGGCGTTCAATTCCTACAAACTTAGCTGCGAACCTGCGAAGTTGTTCTTTACCGCTGTTAGGATGCCACCGCTTCGGCGCAGGTGACTGGCTGTTGAGTTGCGGTCGCAGCGGTATATTAAGTAGTTCTACGAGAGTTCAGCGTTAAATATGTTTTCGCGCAATCAGGTTTCCGTTAGGACAATGACGTCGTAAACACAAGAAGAAAGCGCTAGATGGAACTCTTGTGTTTTCGTTCTCATTCCTCTCACGTTATGGTAATAAACGGTAATAAACTGCTTGGAATGCGCAAAAACTTGAGGAACAGGCAATACAGGAAGTAAAACAGGCGATGTAACTAGTTAGGAGAAGGCGAAGAGCAGTGAAGGTCATCGTTGCTGAATCGGGCGCATTCGTTTCCAAAAAACCTTTCAGGAATCCGACTTCTCTTCGAACTCACGATAAGCAATCCCAACTGGCTATGTAGAGCGTCATAGCCTTACCTTTGAGATCCTTGGGCATGCCCACTTTGTAGGAGACAAAATTCAGCGTTCTGGGATCACTACCACGAGGGACCAACATGACGACAGTGATATCCGAATTTCCGAGTTTATCCGCTGCTAGCTTGGTGACACTTTCATCAGGAACATCGGCCGATAGATACAACCAAAACTTTTTATCTTCACGATTCGCAGCGTTGGATGATGTAAATGAACCAGCGGTATCAGTACCACGCAGCAGCTTAGAAGGATTGGAGCCTGCATCGTCGTTGTCTCTCTTTCTTTTAGCAGAATTAAAGAATAATTGCCGTGGTTCAGGAACCGGCATTGTTGGTACAACGTCGATCAACGTTTTGAAGTTGGTCCGAATTTCCACCTTTAATTCCTCCAATATGTCTTTGCGAATTGTATTTTTAAGCGAAAACGTGCTTTTAACGTGATATTTTTGCATGTGTTACACATCCAAAATAAGTTAGATTTGGTAACAACAGTGGGAAATAATTTGTCGTTTGGTCCGCAGCATTTCGCGCAAAATGACGAAGAGAAAAACCGTTACATTTTGTAGTATTACGACAATCGGAAAAATTACCAGTGCAACTCTCTCAAAATCCAGACATTTTACGATATACGGTAGTGTAAGGGTTACTAGTTGGAGCGCTCAGTATCAGATGGCGCCACTTAGACTTCACAAGCTGATAGAAAGTTTTAATGCTATTTTTCTGATACCTGGTGTTGAATGCATCGCCAATAATAGTAGCTCTATTGTTTACAGTTTAACTTTGTCAGCAACATCAATTGTAGTGCAATGTCTATGAGGAATACAGTAAAAACCTCCGTTTGATGTTCCTTACTGCCGACTGCACCCCGCGGCGAAGAAACTGGCCATCGTGGTACACGTGTCGTGTTGTTGAAATACAGTAGATCCGGTATCTGCAAGATCCGCCTGGACCTCCTGGATGAAGTATTTGGGCCGGGTTTCGGTCGTCCAATCCAGCCGAAGTTGAAGAGCAAAATCTAAAGGAATATGGTGAAATTCTTCCGTGCCTTTAACCGAAAGATCGGTGCAACTGAGCAAACCTTCCAAAAGTGCCTCCAGTACATGAGCATCGTTATGCGGAAGCGCAGGTCCAAGCTGGCCATCTCGGTGCAGTAGGCTACCGCCCAAAAGGATTGGTTGAGAATAAAGGTCTTGCACTTGCTCTATTTCCAGAACCATTCGCTAGTATATGTCTTCTAATCAATCGATGTTCTGACGTTTTTGGCATTAAACTTTTCCAGTGACATTACCAAGCGACTGTTCGTTGATTTCTTCTCAAGTTAGCTTGTCTTGCTGTGTAATTCATAAGGCAATAAGAGCAGTGTTATTTGTAGAAAATTATTGGGACTATTTCGTTAGGCTTTAGCCTCAAGGTCTTTGGCCTTTTTTTTTTGGAAATAATATACATTTCAAAGATACGAAAAATTACAATTCATGGAAGACGAAAAAATTCGAATATCATTGCTGCCATCTATCCTGTGCACTGCTTTCCGCTCTTTGTGCTAAGTTTCTTTCTCGGTGGGGAGGCAATGGTCAGGTTTGCCCTCTGTTCCTTGTTGATCATTTTGTTTACCTTCTCTCTCGCGCTCGTGTTTGCATTTATATCGTGGTCGCTAGAGCAGCTTTGGTTTTCGCTGTTAAATGTTTGCTGCTTTTTGTGTTTTCGAGCGAATTTGGTATAGTCGTTTTTTGTTTGTTTATTACTTCCCTAGGTCTGTTAGCTACTGGTTTGGGGAACTGTATGTGGTGCATCAGTAGATGTCGAGGGCGGTGTGTTAATGTGGTTGTAATAGAAGTTTATTTATTTATTTATTTATTTAATAATTTGAGCTGTGAAATATATCGTTTGTATGTTTGTAATCCAATAATATAAAGATGAGGAGTTTTTTTTGCACCCTGAAGGGAGGTTTCAAAAGAGTTCTAGTTTCGTTGCGCACCATTTTTATTTATCTAATAATTTCCATTAAATTTCAAAGACCTGGCGTTTACACTTTTGATGACCCAAAAAAATAAGAGAATTTTTTTCAAAACGTGTTTTCTTCTTGTAAAACTATGGCAGTTCTGAATTACCTCTAAAGTAGCTAACGATTGAGTTGCAGATTTTTTTTAATGAGGAACGATGTGGTCAAAACGAGACGATTTGGGTGGAAAAAGAATAATCGGATTGATCGGATGCCTTCAGGTGTCCAATTTACAAAATAATAGCATAATATCGAGTGTATTTTCCGAACCCTTTACGGAAGAATATTTCAAAGGAAGAACAATTTTTGGAAGATGCTATAACTCGAAATCTGTCAGTTTGAAACAAGTTGAAATTTGAAAGCTAGAGTGCATCTAAAATTAATTCTTAACATTAGTGGGCCAGAGCTGCTAATATTCGACAGGTTTGTTTGAATTTTTTAGAAGGAACAAATCTCAGATCATGCTCTACTATATTCAAACCTCAGTTGTTAGTTGCATCATTCCTTCAAACAGTCCAGCCGCTCAATCGTTTTCCATTCCTTTTTTAATTTCATTGTTAATATCGCTATACTAGTGTATTGATTAGGGTTTTCAAGCAAAATTACCTTGAACATACTTCACACTGTTCATGTAAGTTTGAAAATACTAAACATGTCAACATTTAACCTAAACGGGGTTACTATAAAGCAGATGACGGTTTTGGTCGATACACGAAAAAGCATCAATTTGATATGAAGGCGTGTTCAGTTTGGTCATGAGAATTTCGCCAAAATGAAAGTGATTGAGGGAGGCTTTGCATTTGAATCTTGGCTGCGGTAAATTCAACTGAAAATTGGCATTTCGAAGTGAGAATTCGCATCACTGACTGGGACAGTATTTATGGTTTCGAAGCATATAGGAGCAGAAGGTAAATTTTTATTTTCTCTAAAATCTTTTAATCTGGCAGGATATTTGTAGATGTAGCCCCCCATCAAAACTGAGTTGGGAATGATTAAAAAACAAGAGCGTTTCTAAAAATGAGTCAGCCAGCATTGCTTCTTCCATGCATCGTTTGCAAACAAAAAACGATTGGATACAGCGGCATTTATTTATATTTTTCACTTGAAATAATCTTAATTAACCGTTATGTATCCGACGCGGTACCCGGGTAACTTTTTAGGTTTCAATTCATGAAATTCCTATGTTTTATCCATAGCTGGAAATTGAAACTTTGTGACATCTTAGAACTTCACTAAGTCAAGCTTTTGGGTTAATAATATTGTTGATATAGTAAGGGGAGGGGAGTTAGGAGGGGCTCCTGAATTTTTTTACTACGTAACAGGCCGACGTGGGTACCCGGGTACCCACAAAACTGAAATACCAAATTGGGGTGTTTTGGATTCAGGAACTCATCCGCTTTTGGATTGGTAAAAATTAATCGGGTTACTTCATTCGGTTTCCGGAAATCCGGATTTCCGGAAGCAGGTTCCAGTACTGGGATACTATTTGTGAACTTCAATGGAATACTAGCAATATGGGTATCAAAATTCTTGGAATTGCATCAGTAGGCTGTATCTCGTGGTTTTGGAACCATTTGGTGATTTGACCCCGGAACGGACATTCCGGAGCAGGTACCCTTGGGGCCGTGAGTGGCCATTCCATTCCAATTCCATTTTTTAAATTGCCATAGGGTCCCATAACAATAAATAACAGACTTCCGAGACAATTTGAAGAGTTTTGATACTAATATTTCTAGGACATTATTAAAATTTACAAATCGTACCCTAGTACTGGAACATTATCCCTGAAAATCCGGATTACCAAGCACCAGATCCATTCATCCGGTTCAATCTTATAAATCAAAATGTGGACGAGTTCCTGAATCCAAAAAATCTGAAGTGTCCAAATCGGATAAAGGAAACCATAGTTATGAGCATTTCAATTTGCGGGTACCCGGGTACCCACGTTGGCCTGTTAAAGGTGTTTTTTTTCGTTGGACACATAACAGTTAAAGTTGCAGAGCAACGAAAGTCAATATTTTAGATGAACTAGAGATTGTGTTAATTGAAATTTACTGTTACAAACTATTTGCATAGCTTTTCGAATGGATTGTTTAAGATTTTTGAGGAGATTTTTCAATTTTTTACTTTTTCGCTATGGTACTGAATAACAAACACCTAATCGAACGTTCAAGATTATCGAAATCAGGGACAAAGGTCACTGAATGTTTATAAATTTTCTGTTGTGTAGCTTTTAATATATTAAATCAGTCCAAAAACAAATTACCTTATATGCACTTCGTAAACTTCATCGCATTCCCTCTTCCATCATATGAGGCACGCTGCATGTTCATTAAAATACAAACCCTTAACCTTCCGGAAGTCGCGCTAGTGCACTGAGTGCACGCTGCTGTGAAAATCTAGCGAAATCGTCCTAGGGCACCAACGGCTGCTCGTTCAGTGGGCAATAAGCGCGACTTCCGGAGGGTTAAGGAACTCCGCGAATCTTTTATCTTATTAACGACGTTTTTCCCGACGCGTACAATCTGTATAATTACTTTCCCAAATAAAACTTTATGGGCCGCGCCGTCATTTAAGATCTCGTAGAATATTTTTAGAAACACCTTATAGATCGAATTATGGGAAAAAACCAGCTCAGTCAATTGAATTTTGCGCTAATATAAAATTATGAATTATGAAAAAATTGACTTTACTATATCCAAAAATAATTCAAAATTATCTTTAAATCGTGTAGAAATAATGAATAGCATGCAAGTAGTCATTGTAAATCATTTTTGTAGTGTACATCTGTTCGACGAAATACATATACAAATAAACAAGAACAGCGGATGATAACAGATTTGATTGCTTCGGAGCTCTTATCATCATTAATGTCGAACTAATTAAACTCTTTCAGCTAGTTATACCGCTGAATTATATTTTCCTGTAGACTTTTTAAATCGAATTCAATGCCTACTCCATCATGAGTAATTGGTTCTGCTTTGAATACCTACTTTTCCTCGAATTGAAATCCACGTTTTCGCAACTGCTCCCGCAGTAATCTCCAAATTATCTGCGCTTCCGTTTTTTCAAAAACCATTCAAGGGCCACCATTTGTGTTCAGTTTAGCAAATAATTGAAACCCATCAAGTGTATTATCTCGGATATATATAAACTTTTTTTTTGCCAGCCTGCCATTTCCGATTCAATTTCACCCTCGATATTGATGGATCGCACTAAAAGCCAACAAATAATCCAAATAAATCATCCGGAAGAAATTCCGGAATCTGTTCAACCGTGTCTTCCCCTGGCCGCGCGCCGAATGTTTATTTACCATTCAATCAATGCCATCAATAAATGGCATCAAGCAATGATAAAACCGCTTGGTGGGTCTTTTGACGAAAACGAGTGAGGGTAAGGTGAGGGTGCGGCGGGTTGCACATATTTCGTCTCCGATTTTCCGACATTCGACATTCTAGAACGACACATACGGCCGGCGTAGAAGAATAACTATCGAACTTATACGGATACGGAAGGGTGTAGCGGGCGAAGGCGTCAACAAATCCGATGTCGGGCAAAAGTTGAATTTGATTGATAAAGTTCGTCCATCAATCAGAATACAACGTCCAGATAATAACAGGCCGGTTCGTTCGGATGCAGGCTCTCAACGTCGGAGGATGCGTCGCAGTGTCCAATCTTGTTCATTTCAGTATTTCGGGGTATTGATGTTTGCCACGTTCGGGTATGTCTGCTTTCGCCTTTTGGTGGTTTTATTATGCTGGCGAATTTCTGTTTATTTTCACATCTTGTGAAAAAAGTTTTTCGTTTTTTTCGACGAGAATGTAGAGACGGTCCTTACTTGTTATTGGGTATGGGTACGACCATTCTCGACGCGTCTAGATTCTGATGTTTGCTCAATACCCGCAAAACAAGAATTACACTTACTAAAATTACTAAAACTTTTTTTTCCAAGAAAAAAAAAATGTTTAAAATCATCTTTGCGCGTGAAGAGCATAAAACCTGTAACTAATTTAGTTATGGAATTTGCGTTTCGACTTCGTCTCATCAGAATCCGACACTTGTTTGAAGCTAGCCTCAATCCGGCGCTAGCTTAGTCCTGTCACTAAGCTAGTGTCGGATTCTGATGAGACGAAGGTAAAACGCAAATTCCATAACTAATTTATGGATTACACTTCACGACGCGTTAAAAGAAATCCTTTCTATTACGTTATGTTGCTGGCCATGATTCTATTTTAGTCAAACTTTGCAGTCAACCCGTTCATACTTAACGGATCGTGAGACCAGCGGCTTCCATTCGTATCTTTAGATTGGGGCCTCATGTCGAATTAAATCCAGAATGCTCTTATAGCAACACCCTCCGCTACTCCCCGTATCCCTCTTCGTCTCCGAATCTTAACAACCTAAAACATTTCGTTGCCTACAAAATTTATCAAAATTTAAAACACCACTCTCTTGATGATTCTACCGGATGGAAAAGCTTGAATATTGTTTGACCCGTTCAATATCCTTCCCTGGTACGTTCCACCCTCCGAAACAGTCCCACCAGTCTCAGTGCCAACTATTCCGACCACCACCGACCGGAAAAGGCAATAGGTAGACCGAGCTTAGCAGCTTTGCGGTGGAAAAAGATGGGTGGGTAATGTCTGCGACATAACCGGAGAGATGTAGAATACATAAGGAACACGTTCTTCAAATATGTTGATATTCATTGGAATTTTCGGACAAAAGGTGATTTGGGCGAGGAATATTTCAAATTATTCTTTACAAAAATGATGGTGGTCCTGACAAGGACCGTTTTTGTTGGCGTTGTTGGCCTTGGTGGGGAGATGCGCTGGCTTCGATTTTCGTTGGATGCTTCTGACTTCTTACTATTTCCGGGCTTAGCTGTTGTCCAGGAAGTGATTCTGACATGATTGGTGTAGGTGTAGGTCGTCAACCGGTTATAATTTTTCAAGCGTTGTTTACATTTGAAATTAAACCACTGGATCAATTAAAAAAAGTATTGGTCTGTGATATGAAAAGTACGAAATATATCTTCGGGTTTCTGCATTGACGTTTTTGACAAATACAAGATCAATGCATGTGCCTGCAAGTGTAGTTGCTTGTGATGGATCAGAGATCAAACGAAGCTTGAAACATTCATTCATAAAATAAACAAATTTCAAATTCTCTTGTTTTGAAACATCTATGTTGAAGTCGCCTGAAACGACCATTGGAACATTCTGATTTCTAGACTAAATATTCTACATTAAAAGATGGGTGGGTAATGTCTGCGACATAACTGGAGTGTCGTAACTACACTTGTGACGTTAATCCAAATCTAATGATATGCAACGAAATTACGTTTGCATGTGAAATTTTCAAATGATTCGTTATAATTATGGTTAAAAATTCTAATTGGGAATTCTTTTCCATCACCAACTATTTTTCTTTTTTTCGAATCTACAGCATTCTTTGAAAATATTGTTGAAATGTTATTGATGAAAAACTGAAAATGCGTTTGGCAACACTGCTCACTAAATGGATGGTGGGAAGACGCACATTCGTTTTGATTATGCTAGTATTAGTAGCAGGAAAGAATGAAAAGGAACATAGCCCGAAAACGAGCAAGCGAGAGAGCGATAGTAATTCGTATTCGCTCTACTAAACTAAAAAAAGATGGGTGGGTAATGTCTGTGACATAACCGGAGCATCGTGACTTCACTTCGAGACGTTAATTTAAATCTAATGATTTATGCAGTTAATCAAAGGAGGCTGCCAAAAAGTTCGAATAAAAGCACGCGACTAGTGTACTTTGCACGTTCTATATTTTATCAACACTAGAGAGAATCGAAAAAATAATTCAAAGTGTAATAGCAACATGCAATTGTGGCAACACTGGCCATGGGATGGTGGGGAACACGCACATTCGTTTAATTTATGATGTATTAGCAGCAGAAAGGAATGGAAAAGCAGTGCGCGAAAACGAGCGAGGATAATTTAAATTCTCTTTCTATCCACATATCGTATTTCTAACCTACTTGCTGAAAATTGTTAAACACCTCAAATGGATATTTCAGTTTAACTCTTATTAGAACACAATTAATTGGTCCTGAAAAGAACCGTTTATTGTTTTATTGCGGGAGCATAATTCAGACGCACTCCCCGCGACACGGTGAGCCAGTTTAATATATTTGGCCTGAAAGTTATGCGTTTGGTGCAGTATTTTGCATTCTCGAACAAACCAGGCGCACTATTTTGCATTCTCGAACCAGTAGGCATCGTTGGCTTCTCGGGGCATCATTACGACTGAGGTTTGTAAGCGTAGCTCGACTTTGCAGTCCTGTACAATCTCACGAACCAGACGCTGGAACGATAGCCTACAGATTAGTTGCCCTTTAGTTGGGGCGAAATTCTTGCAGGGCGACAGTTCCGATGAGTCACCAGTAGCTGGGGCACTGTTTCCGTCCATCGCCATTGCCAACTGCTTTCCTTCGGTGGACTGGCTGCTTGCTAGTGCTTGAACGAATACGAATGATGAGAAAAACCGACTGACCAATATTCATATATAAACACACGAGAAAGCACTACTATCGCTCTCTCGCTCGTTTTCGTTCCATTCCTGCGCCTTTCCTTTCCGTTCGGCTACCAATACTAGCATAACCAAAACGAATATTCTGTCTTTCCATCGCCTTCAATGTAGTGGCCAGTGCTAGCAAACTTGCATGTTCAGTTTTTCAATAACAACATTCAAACAATATTTTCAAAGAATGTTACAGATTTGAAAAGAAGGAAGGAAAATATTTTCACAAATTTAAATTCTTTTGTGTTATTTGTTAGCGCTCATAAAGGCTATTTAGTTTGCTACTAGCAAGGAGCTGCACAAACAAATCGATTTATGCAGTTAATCAACGGAGGCTGCCAAAAAGTTCGAATAAAAGCATGCGACTAGTGTACTTTGCACGTTCTATATTTTATCAATACTAGAGAGGATCGATAAAATAATTCAAAGTGTAATAGCAACATGCAATTGTGGCAACACTGGCCATGAGATGGTGGGGGAACATGCACATTCGTTTAAGTTATGATGGTATTAGCAGCAGAAAGGAATGGAAAAGCAGTGCACGAAAACGAGCGAGAGAGGATAATTTAAATTCTCTTTCTTTCGTTCCACACATCGTATTTCTTATATAGACGCTGGAACGATAGCCTACAGATTAGTTGCCCTTTAGTTGGGGCGAAATTCTTGCAGGGCGACAGTTCCGATGAGTCACCAGTAGCTGGGGCACTTTTTCGGACCGTCGTCATTGCCAACTGCTTTACTTCGGTGGACTGGCTGCTTGCTAGTACTTGAACGAATACGAATGAGAAAAACCGACCGACAGATATTTATATAATCGCGCTAATATGCACTACTATCGCTTTCTCGCTCGTTCTCGTGCCGTGCGTGAGCCTTTCCTTTCCGTCCGGCTTCTAATGGCCTAACCAAAGGAGTATGCCGTCTTTCCCCCACTAACTGCTCTCGTCAAGCAACCAAATACGAATAATCATAAAACAAACATGTAGTGGACCTATATATAAACTTTTCATTATTTTATTGTTCGGTTGGTCCACCATTTTGACGGCTCTGTGCGGGATGGGCTGAAAATTTTCACTTTTCCGAGTCGTTTTCGAAAGATTTTTCAAAACACAATTTTTTGTTATTAGTGCATGTTATACATACTTAAAATTTTAATACAGCATAGAGGAACATATTTTCAACAAATTGGCCTAAAAATCAAATCATTCTGTTAAGTATGATAAAAGTTATTAACGTTCAAAATCTGACGCGGTGCCGCAGCCGATATTTTGAAACGGGACCCCTATATTGAAAGCTTAAATGTATTCTACATTAAAAAAATAATTAAGCTATTAAACTGCGGTGATGATGCGTAGGGTGTTTGACGTGTGAAGCGACCGACCGAAGCCAAGCCTCTATACCCTGGTTCAGCTTCTCCGTGCCCGGTGTCGGGCAAATATTGATTTTGTTCGACAACCGGGAACGGTGTCTATTAGTAGTGGAAGAAGCATGGTTCAGACTCGATTATGTCGACATGTCCAGGCGAATAAAGCTGTTTGGTGGTAATTAATTGGTTTTGGTGATAAGAAAAAGGGGTAAGCTGCGATTCGTGGTTTATCGCGAAAATCTATTAAATCTATAGGCTGAATTTCGGAACGGTTTGATTGATGGGTTGTTTGCTTTGCGTTAACTATGAGGTTGTTTTTAGGTCTTTTAATGGGCATGTAGGCACGAAATTTTGGCAGCAAAATCTTGGAATTTCATTCCGTTATAGAACTTGACTTTTTGCTTCGATTGACTGATTCGTAGTGCACTAGACAATTGCAGCGTTACAATTCTACTGAACACTAAGAATACTTTCTGGGTGAGGCTGTAACATAGGAAGAGTTAAAACTTTTTGGTAGTATCCACAAAAGAAAACAGATCGAAATGGTGAGTGAAGTGGAAAAAATTATGTGAAAAAAAAAATTCCCCAGAGGAAGTACTCGAACATGCAACCTTTGAGACTCCGGCCTAATGCACCAGCCATTATGCTATCCCTGAGAAATGATGACATTCCAGAAAGTATACATGATTATCGCATTGCCGACAGTGATCGTACCCTGCTTGTAATGCGAGATCGCAACGGGTTCGAGTTCTGCGCTTGGAGGAAATTTTTAAAATAATTGTTCATTTCCCTCACCATTTCGATATGTTTTATCCGTTGGATGTCACCAAAAAGTCTCAAAATGAGATTTTGGCACTTACGCCAAAAACCAAATAAATTAATTATTTTGAGAACAGTACATTATCCTTTGGACTACCCGGCATCAAATAATTATCATCGCTACTAAACTGGCTAGCTAAAGCCCTGGAATAACAAGAATCCGCTCTGCCGCTTTGAACTTGATGAGGTATACAACTCTAGTCCCAACTGTCGTGAAGCGTCATCATCTTAATGTAATATGTTTTAATTCCGCAAAAGCATTCGACAATGTGCCCTATGGTATTGCTTTTATGAAACTACAATGACTAGGAATACCCACCACCTGCTCAAGCGTATTTGAAACGCCAACCGGTGCAAGGATGTCTAATAGGGCAACTTATCTTTCTTTTATTCATCAATGATCAGCTGCGTCAAGACCGAAAAATTACTCTACACTGACGATCTTGAATTTTTTCGATTAATTGCCTTAGAGCTTTTGAGATATAGTCAATATTAAAGAGTGGTGCTTTCTGAATGGCATGCAGATCAATTTCGATAAATATAAGGTGACTAGTTTAGAGCTCCTGACAATTGCAAGACGTTGCGAATATAGCCCGTGTTGCCGAGTGAGTGGAATGTTGTTTGACTGAAAACGTCGTTTCGTGGACAACATCACTGCAGCAACGGCGAAGGTTTTCGAAATATTGGAAATATAAAATTGCTGTTAAAGGTGCTTCTAAAGGGTGTACGAAATCAAATTACTTCACATTCGTCACAATTCACCCATGCAGCTGATCATTCTCAAACTTTCAGGGAATAAAAAAACTGATTGTTAAAATTTTGCTGTATTCAATTTATTCAATTTCATAATCATACCCAAATGCACAGGAACTCTTACCACTGCTCAAAAATTTTTGAACAAAGTTTGAGCCGACTGGTTTTTGCGTAAAAACCAATTTCCCGCACGCAAAAGAATTAATTTTGGATGATCCAGTTGTTTTAGTGTGGTTGGGTACAATTCCTAACCTTAAGCCAGTATTTAGAGTTTCGGATTCTCCTCATTAGTAACTAGGTCCATCTTGGTGCCACTTAGATGTTATTTCTTAACTAGTACAAAAATTGGCACTATTTAGACGCTAAACACCAAAAGTCTAACTAGTGCCAATTTTGGCACTGGTGTAGAGATAGTATCAAACTAGTAACAAGATTTAGTTGCAGATGAGGAGAATCCGACACGCTAAATGGCAACATCAAGTTCGGTATCCTTTCGCACTAAACAAACTGGTTTGTCATATTTATTTTTTACTTTTGCATAATTCCAGGCGTTTGGTACTTAAACCAAAAGACTGGTTCGGATTCCACTTTTCCCATCAGCAAACTCGATTTTCTGTGCTTGGCTACCGCAACATCACTCGAAATAAGCCAGTCGTTTATGTTCATGCGTATGAAGTATGAATTTTTACATTTAACGTCTAACTTGTTCCAATTTTTGTGCTAGTGAAAAGATGGGTTTAAACAATGTTCGCCTTAATGGAGACAAAGTAGTTTTTACCTAATTTGTTCTCCACTTGTATTGGCTTGCTAAGCAAAACCAAAAGTTTCGGTTTCATTATCATCTCATCAGCTTAAAACAAGCTCCTTTTCTTACGGGACATCACACTTAACTATGGGTTTGCTCAGGAACACAAATTGTGTTTCCTTTTTTGAGTTAGTGTCAATCCAGCGCTTGCTTAGTTTTGTCACTATGTTAGTGTCGGATTCTGATGAGCCCAAGTCGTAACGTAAATTTCCACAACTAATTCATTTGATTTAGCTGTAGTATGTCCTTGGATAACTTTTTTAGTATTCTGCTAGCCATTTTTTTGGGGTAGCAAAATTAAAAGTGTCCTTGTGGTTGCAGGATCAACTTCTTAGATGTAGGGGAACTGGGGGTAAGACGGACATATTAAGCATATACTGAAATATAACATAGTAAGAGCATGTTTTTGTCAACGTGTAATACTCTATGTTGTAGCTCCATATGTTGGCTTTGGAGTGCCCAGAGGAATTATATTACAAAAATCAATAAGTAGCATTTTTAAAAGAACTGGAAAACGAAATATCTGCACTTTTTCCAGACTGCGGGTGAAACGGACATATGGTGGGGGTAAGACGGAAATACTGCAGAAAGGATGATCACTATGCAAAATATTAAAATTTACTGTTTCTTGCGGATGTTTAGAATGGATTGTGGTTCTTCTTAATATATATGTTCAATTCGAGGTGAAAAATGACGTTTTGGGGTTCGATTTAGAGTTGAAGCAAATGATGTATTTTCAAATATCGTTTTTTGCCGTTGTCATAAAGAGAGCTAGACAATCAGTTCCAATGATCAGTCACAATCACTTATACAAAACTGAAAAGTTATATATTAAATGCGTAATTGGTAACATTAGTTCCTCGATTACACACAGCCAGAGTATGGGACCTGCACAAAATCGTGTACCAGGTTCTAGGAATTCCGTATTGAGCCTCGAGCACATTAACGCACATCCTGCAGTCTACTGCATGTGAGACTTCAGCTAACTTGATGGTTCTTCACGTTTGACTACTTTAATTTCGTTTCTACGGGCATTCATAAAAATAATGAATCAATAGAATTAATCAAGACTGTCCGCCTAGCCCCACCAGTACAATTATTTTTTAAACGTTTGTACTTATTCACGCATAAATAAACTTACCTGTTATTTTCCACGAAGGTGTCACTTAAGAGTTACTTTATCGAAATAAAGAAAAAAATCCGCGAAAGAATTGATTTTTTCATCGCTGAACCTTAAAATCGGAAACTTGAAAATTACATCCGCACGAAACTGCACTACTGATTATCAATATTTGCTTAAATTGTACACTTTTAGCAGTATTCAAGGTCTACTAAGTGTTTTATAATTCAAGGTTACCCATAATGATAGGGTACACATACAATGCAATTGAAGTTTTAATGTTATATCCCCAAAATGACCACGTGTCCGTCTTACCTCACCTGTCCGTCTTACCCACAGTTCCCCTATACAATTTACTTGCGCAATGTTCTAGAAAGTTATAGAAGTAATAAATTGAAGCAACTTTGCTGAAAACACTAAGTGGTTATCTGTAGTGGTTCCTGTGTTATGATTTTTTTTAAGATATGCTCTTGAAAAATCGTTTTCCTTATTATCTTTTCATCTGTGAACTTCTAGCAAATACTTTATTCTAGATACTTGTAGAACTTACATTGGCGCATATTTTTGCCGAAACGATCAAATTTCTATCGTTTTTGTTTGCACAATTACAAGCAGTTTCCATAATGGAAATGGTTTTCAAAATTAAAATTGAGTGCAGAATAATAGAGATACACGAACGAGAAAATGATTAAATTTAATATGAATGTCAAAAAGCCCTAACCCCAACTTCTTGTATTCGGACAAAGGTCAAAAAGGTTCCATTTGATATCAGAGATTTTTTCACATTGCAAAAACTGCAAAATATGTATGATTCAAATCACGGAGCAGGAAAATATTAAAAAAATAGGGGATTTTAGGGACAAAATGACCTAGTACCCAACTTTACCGTGTTTTTCGAGGCACATAAATATCTCCATTCAAATACTAAGATTATTTTCTTAAAAATACGAATTGTAATTTTCTGAAAGCTACTTCAAAAGTTATAGCATTTAATATATTTTTCCTCCATATTTTCCCATAGCACCAATTTCAAGCGGAAATTGGAGCGAAAATTCAAGCGGAGTGGGCGGGGGTTTGGAATTGTCCAAATGATGTGAAATTTAGCATTTGAGCTTGCTATGATATTTATCACGATATGATAGGAGGAGGGGGGGGGAGCTTTGAGAATGAAATTTTTTTTGCAATGCCCTTATATTCGTTCTTGTCTGTATTGTATAAAAACAACATCGTGTTTGAACATCTATAACTTTTGAATTAGGCAAGATTTACGCTGAAAATTAAGTAAGAATAATAACTGTAACTATTATCTTTCATTTGAGCACCAATAGTTCTGTTTCTGGAACTGAAGTTATTGCAATTTGTGTGATTGGATTTCATTGGAGCAGTGCTGTCAGGAACAGTGTAAGTTAACAGTAAGAAATGAAGTTCTGTTCTATCACGTTTGACCTTTCCTAATTGGATTATTGTAAAAACGTCAAGAGAATTGAATTGAATATCGGAAGGTAAAAATCGAGTAGCTTCTAGCAGTGCTAGAAAAGCACCTGTCAAATGTTAGGTACGAAAGGGCTAACACGCAAAGTCGCCCTTTTTTGTTATCGCCCAGAATTACAAGAGGACGGCTTGATTGATTTCCATGACATTGATGTCAAATTAAAGGTAATTTGAAGCTCTTCAATGTAAAACCGATTCAATTCACCTAGTAGTGAAATAAGACATTTCATACACATATCTCTTTCGGAGCATTCATTACTTTGCAGAACGAACACTCAGAAAGAATACAGTTTCGAGTGTTGCACGAAAACTTCGCAGAAACTGCGCAATTTATAAAACATTAATACAGCAAATAATATTAAAACAGTGATAAAACGGAAAAATAAATAAAAAAGCTGTCAAATTTATGGAATCAGTGTAATGAAAAAATAAAATAATAAAATGATTAAACCTAATTTGATGAATTTATTTTATTAATTCATCTTAGCACATTAAATGAAAAATTTCTAAATTTTAAGAAAAGTTTTAAAAATTTTAATATAAATTATAATGAGTCAGATTAAAAATAGAAGTCAAAATTAAATCAAATAAACAAAAAGATGACTTGAATAATTGAATAGCTTAACAGCATTAATAAGATTAATAAAATGCATGAGTTGGAAAAAATACACAGATTGTATAAAATAAATAAAAAAATAAAATAAAGTAAGTGAATAATGTGGATAAAATCAATGAAATCAATAAAATGAATAGAATAAATAATATATTCAAAATGGAGGAATTGATTAAATGAATAAAAAGAAACTGAATGTTCAAAATAAAAATTAATCAATATTAAAAAGTTAATAGAATTAATTTAATTATGTCAACCTATTAATTCGGATGACATGAATAAAATAAATAACTGAACACATTCGTGTGATTATTAAAATGAATGACACGTATAAATTAGAGTAAATTAACTCATAAGAACAAAACCAATAAAAAGAATACTGAAAGAAATTATTGAATAAAATGATCTTGTGTTTAAAGTAGGTAATTTTTTTTTAAAAAGAATAAATTATACAAAACGAATAAAATCTATGAAATGAACAAACTGAAAAAAGTGAGAATTTAAAAGGAAATTTTTAAAATATATTTAACCCGCTGCTGCCTTTTTGGCGGGTTACAGGGAAGTCGCTATAGGATATTCAAAAAAAAGATTGTACATATGTTGTCATCACTATGAAAACCTCTTCACAACATTCCCACCTATCATACAAATACATTGTCTGCATTTTGAAATCACTATGTGGAATGCATTCAACGTTGAAATTTTTAATTTTGTATGGCAGTGTAATTTTGTTGGAAAATGTTTATATAGTTTGATTTTTTTTGGAGAAAATAAAATATTTTTAGGTTGATAATTTGTAGTACTCCTCTGTAGCTGTGAAATTCTGTTGTGCATGATGTAGAAATAGAAGTTATTAGCAATAAAATCTTGACTCGTCAAATGGCAGTGTTGGGCTTTTTTGAGGTCAAAAATAATTGACATTTGCAAAAGTTAGCAGTTAGTTGAAAGAATTCAGAGGAAGAAAAGACGAGCGTTTCGATCCCGAAAAGACTTTACACGATCGGAACAGATGATCCTGAAAAACCATATGACAATCCATTGTTGTACAACAACAGATCTGACAACAAAACAACAATTATCGGTAAAATTTATACCACAATGTTATACAGTAATTTTCACATCAATAAACTTTTAGAATCCTTGAAAAAGATCCCAAACGGACCGAAACGTCGGATGAAGACAAAATGGTTTGTTTTTGCTTAAAAGTTAGACTGCAAAGCCATACACCTAACCTAAAAATTGGAAACAGTCGACTCCAGTTCATAGAATTAAACCAGTCATAACCTTGTACGCTTCCACCGGATTACTTTTTGTTTTGATTCGATTGTTTCGGATACAGTGAACGCGTAGCTCTTCCAATCAATGGGTACATTAATTGTAGTGAGGTCGAGTACAATGGATAAATGAAGACTTTTTTTTCAATAGGTCCAATCTACAAAATTGAGCTTCTCTTTGTTTACTTTCTCTTCCGCAAATTACTCGGTCACTTTTCGGATTTCCCTTCAACTGTTTGCGTAACAAGCTAGTTAAACCATTGGTCTTTCCAAACATACTGATAAATGTTCAAAAAGTTTTATGGTTTTGCAGTAATATTCGAAAGAGAAAGCGAAAATAGAGGGCTCTCATTTGCAGATTGGACCCAATGAAAAAAAAAGTCCTCAAATCTAATGCGCTTGGCCACACTGGTTGGGTAGGCATTGTTCAAAATAGTCATATTGAAATCACTGAGCAGCGATGTGTATGGAAACATTGTTAATAAGTCTTTACCTTTAATTTGGATTTGACAAACGAGAACTTCAATACCAGGTACCTGACAAAGGCTGATCCGATTAGAATAATAGCACATTTTGATGCACAAAAACGCTCCTCCATAGTGTTTTCGTGGCCCTGGCGAATAATTTTGAAATACTAGAAGAACGTTGGAAGTACAGCAGGTTTTACACAATACAAATGCACCTAGGAAAAGAACTGAAATATAGACACGTGGAATATGGGATGTCCCAAGTGGAATATCCGAGATCAGGGTCCATTTACCCAGCACCCACCAAGAGATACTTTCAGACCTTTACGACGAAGCTTATAAGAGGAAATGATTCAGAATCTCGCTCTTTAGTGATCAAGGGAGCGTAAAAATTAGTCGTGGTTTTTTTTAGTTGAATTTTTTAGTTGAAAATCTCAGTTTAAAAATTAAAAGTACTAGAGAGGCAACTGTTGTCAAAACAATTTTGTAGGAAATTATAAAATAATATATAATTAAAATCCGTTGTTTCATGCATTTCTAACACATTTGGCAACTCAAATCCGGAATTGTCTATGTTCCATAAAGGCTATCTTAAACGAACAAATTTTGAGGATGGTTGTATATTTTGACGTTTCATTACATCCTAAATCATTTAGCATAAAAAATTCGAATTCAATTTTTGAATATTCTAAGGGTAATTTTGTGTTTATTCGAGGGAAAAATTTTCTTGACTTTGGTCGTTTTGCGCAACCTCTTATTCGTGTCCAATTGAGAAAAAAATTCTGCAAATAAAATTTCTTCGAGGTGCTAATGCTGTTGAAGTGCTTCCGGCTATGAAATTCGATGATCACATGTTTTTCCTATATGCCATTGGCACCCGAATATATAGTCTTCTGAATAGATGCTCCCTCTGTCGCCGACAAACACCTAGCGTCAATTGAATTCATTAATATGCAGTAAATGACAGGAATTTACATGAAATGAACGACAGTCAATCATAACACCAAAGGAGCGCAAAGCTGAGAATTTGCCAAGTGCGCCAGAAGACCACACTAAGGCTCTGAGCATAGTACATATTGCATTGGCTTGCTAAGCCAAACCAAGTTTCGATTTCATTAATTCTTAGCAGCTTAATCAGAGATCCATTTTTTACGGGACATCACGCATGACCAGGGGTTTGCCCAGAAACACATATAATGTTTTCGTTTTCTGGAACTGGCGTCAATCCGGCGCTAGCTTAGTCCTGGCACTAAGTTAATGTCGGATTCTGATGAGGGGCACTCGAAACGCCTATCCAATATCTAATTTTAGTTATTGGTTTGGTGCCTTTTACGTGCAAAACTGGATTAAAGCAAATTTCATCTTAGTTGAGAAGAATAGTTTTTACCCAAATTTTCTCCATGAAAGAGAAATATAGCGTAGTTGCTTCAATGTTGTGAGTGTAATAGCAATCATCTCCACTTCACTGGTGGTGCTAAAATGTAAAGTTCGATTCAGCATCAAAAATGATGAATTTTCCATTCGCAAAGTGTTTACGGTGAAGTGGACGGTAGCAAATCGGTATTTTCTTTGATTTACGTCGCTGTATATGATTAATTAAGTTGGTATTCCTCAAAATACATAGTTCAGCTTGAAATACCAAATTTTCGTGCCAATTTGCTTGTTGTTTACCCAACCACTTGATAGCGAATTGTTCGTTGTTCTGGTTTTGGTGGGCGAACGCATTTTTTTTTATTATCCGAAAGATTCTAACGCTCTCTGTAACACCACACCAAAACACTTTTTTGAGGTTTTTTTTTGCGAAATAAAGTTTACCGGTGCATTACATCGCATCAACTATCTCCAGGTTAACATTTGAACGACATTCCTTTGCTGAGTATGTTTCGCTAATTTTCGTGCAATTCGTTCAAACAAGCAAAAAAGTTCAGAAATTGGCATAAACTTTCCCGAAACCATATCAAATATTCGTAGAGATCGTTAGACAACCATCAAAGTTTCACATAGCCAACAGGGAACGCTCGATTTGATGGGTAAACTTTTGATAAACATTTCCTCTACACATAGTTTACGGCATAAAAAAAAACAAAAATAACAACTCCGCTGGCGTTCGTTCCGCAAGGGGAAAGGGGCATTCTCGTTTGTCGAACCCATCACGTCCTATGAACGGACGGGCCCGGTCGGTTGGTCGGTCGGTCGTCTGTTTGTTGTTTCACTTGAGGTCAGACAGACCTTGCGGTGCTGTCTACAGTTCGGTGGGTGAGATGGATGCAAGCATTTTCACCCAGTCCGACGACGACGATAGTTTACGCAGGTATAACAGGTACCTAGTCGTGTGCGCCCGGTTGTTCCGTTTGTTTGCTTGAAGGTTATATACATACATGTTTCACGTGTGACGTTTGAGTGAGATGCGTTTGGGCGAGGGTTATATTTTTGGGGTTGGGAGTAATTTGATGTACGTGTTGTTGATAAAAAACAAAAATTATTTGGTGATGACTTGATGCACTACGGAGCTTGCTAATGTATATAAACTTTCGTGATGGCCTCGGATATTGTGCAGCCTAAAACAGTTCAATCTTTATTTCAAATTTACATACAATTTCAGACCAAAAATTCATCCCTGTTCCCTGAATCTCATTTTTACGCGTTCCTATGACAAATGTAACGACACCCTTTCAACACATCAGCGAGTTCCGGAGACAAAGCTCGGTTGTCGGCGGACAAATTTTTAGATCCAGTTTCCACCTTTGGTGACCGACCGGGTGACGAGTATTCTCACGAAAGCAGTAGCCCAATAGTTGCCCTTTTGGGGGTTCCAATTCGGAAACAGTGCGCTTGAAATGGTTTCTCTACAAGGCTATCGTTACCGTTTTACGAATGTAAATCTAGCCGGCCCAGATGGGTGTGTTCACTTGCTGAGGAACAAATGTTGTCCAACTTCAAATGATAATGGCGCAATGACGCTACACGCTGACGACGCCAACAATGACAGCGCAACGAATCTGTATATATGTACGGTCATCCCCTAAACTGCAGGATGGATGTCAGAAGATAATTACACGCTTTTTGTGGTCCCTGGTCCGGTCTGGTGTGGTCTGGTCTGGTCTGGTGGCGTCGTTTGACCTCTGGACGTCGTGAACGTTACGACAGCTGCTGGGGAGGGTGATTTGTCTCATAAATCAGACCGGAGATTGTGCTCTAGCTTCATGATCCAGCCAGCCAGCAGTGTCGGTCAGATGGTAATGGGCGTGATTGCGGCTCTGGTAATTTTTGGGCGGAAAATGCAAAATGCTAATGAGAAAGATTTAGGCGATTGTAGTTGTTTGACAGCGCGGACGGAGCTTCGGGTCTGAGCTGAGACTTTTTTCCAGGCTGACGAACACTAGAATAGATAGTAGTGTAGCGTAGGTAAACAGTGAATAAACATTTGCTAAAAGTTTGTGCTGTAGTACTACGTTCTTTTTTGGAGCCTTTTACATCCAAAAGTTAATCTTTGATGTTTTTGAAATATTTAACTTTCCCTACATTAACATTTAGATTTTCCCCATTTTTAAAACACTCTGAATTTTCGAACTTTTTCAGAAGGCACTTCAATCAAAAAAGCACACTGAAAATCATCCACTTTCGGTTGGATAATTCCTATTAAAGTGCACAGTAAATCGGCCAAACAGTTTGAACCGCACACCGTGCGGATTTCGTTTCAACTACCAAGTAACAAAGGACACTCGTCGACAGGCCAGCAAACATACACATATAGAGACTATGTTTCGGCGCGCTAGAAGTACATACGCAAGAGCCTCGCGAGGATACCATTGCATGTGGCAGACGGTCCTTTGTCCTGTGAGGCTGCGTTGCTGCTCTGATGAATGATTTACGTGCTGTGCGGTGAAATCCGATGAAACTCTGGTAGATATACGGTGAAATTTCTAATTCATCCACCGGCAGTAGTTTTCTTCCCTTGCAAACAGATTTCATTTGTTGGTTACGAACAACTACGCTCACATTTTCAATTTTGCTTTGGTTTGAAAAAAAAAAACTTCTCTCGAAAGGTGGAGAAGGCAACCTGGATAAAATGTCGGTGGTTGCAACTTTCGCAATATCAACACTGGTTTTCGTGTCAAAAAAAGTTTTTAAGCAAAAAAAATAAACAATTCAGCTCCATATTCTTTACAAACTGTGGACAAAACTATGCTAAATCACACTTCCAGTACAATTTTAGTGATCCTCTTACCGTTCCACCTTGGACAGGATTTCTACAGCAGGTCATCGTTCAGTGATAAAGTTAGCAAAATGCAAGTCGGAATTGTCTTGCGAGGAAACAGTGTGCATTTGCATTATAATCCAGGTTGAAATCTGTTCTTGTTTCTGTAGAATGCTAATTAAACATTTAATCATGTTCCTATTCCTGGATGGATGCTTTTGACGATATTCTGCAATATGCAAAATAGTTGATAATACAAAACTTCCATTAATCATGAACCTATTTGATTTTATATCCTAGTTTTCGAAATACAATTCCAGTGAAATGGGTGGTTGTTTTTTGATACTGTGCTTCAATTAAAACGTTTTAATATTTTTTTTCTCTGGCTCTTTTGATCATCAAACTTATACTACGTTTGATCATTCGTGATGCTACGTGGCTCAATTAACATAAAATTACAATACATTGCTTGCCAATGCTAGCAATTAGCCGATCCGAGATGGATCAGTCGCAACGGGTCTGACAGCCAGCGTGCAACAAGAATTAATTCAAACAATGAAAATGCAGTCGAACTGAGATCAAGTCAAATATAGTCTATAGATACCTTTCGGATGGGTGGATTTTCTCATTTCCTGGCGCCTTCAAATCCATTCGGCGAGAGTTATCCTGATTGATTGAATCTGAAAAACGGGGAAAAGAAAAGAAAGGAAATTAAAGTTAAGGTTCTGTTTTCCACATTTTCAATGGCTGCTTCCAGTGTTTTCCATCAACTATATTTCATTAGCTTATAAGATAAGTTAGCTACGGAATATACGTTTCGAGTTCGTCTCATCAGAATCAGACACTAACTTAGTGGCAGGACTAAGCTAGTGCCGATATCTCATAAAACTGAGCCACTTCGAACTTATTGGATATAGTGTCTACCTAGTGCCTCTTTTAGTGTTAGTTCAGATTAAGCATCTAAATGGCACCACGATTGTGTCAATTACCAATGAGGAGAATCCGAAACGCTAAATGCAAACACGTAGGGTTAACGTGCCCTTATTCATCTCATTAGTCACGATGTCACACTATTTCGCTGATAAATCGGCTTACACTGATTGGATTGCGCTTAAATATGTATCAACATTTTTGCTTTGTTCTGAAGAAGCAGATCAATAAAAAATCTGGCTTGGAAAATGTAAAATACTCGCGTTAGAGCGAAGCGAAAAGTCCAGTACAACGCACCCTTATTCATCTCACCATTTGAGCTAATGCATTGAAAAGAGATAGCAGACACTGCTCTAACTAATGTGTTTAAATGGGTGGGATGAATAGAGGTGCTAAGATGAATTAGGGCGCAGTAACCCTAGTTTGCTGCTGCGTGTTGAGATCCTCTTGGCGGTGTAGTCCGTATATGAGGGTTACGCGATATTCTCTCTAGTATTTTTCTCGTATCAGCTAAGCCATCAGAGAAATTTTTGCAAGATTTTAGGTGATTCTTGATTTTTTATATACGATATGAAATAAGCAATCTAAGTAAATAAAAACACACCTGCGAAAAAAATCCCTAATTATCTTGTTGAATAGTGAATGTAATTAAACATTTCCCTAAGGCATTCAAAATGTTTGTTTTGAACTGTATCTAGCCGGGCCTCTGAGACTCTTTACCCTTTTGAAGGTTAAAGAAAATGTAGTTTTCATATCAAGTAACCCACTAATGAATTAAACGTTCCAAAGCTAAGGGGAATACATCTTATTTGATCCGAAAAAACTAAATAATCATTTCTGAAGCACCATAATGAGATATAAATCAATTCGTTTCAATATATAAAATAGATTCAGCTTACCATAATTACTATTGAAAATATCATTATAAAAGACAATACTTACTTTTGAGCCACCCTAATAAGAAGTAAAGTTAATTTCTATTTTTGTTACCAAAATGAGAATTGAGCGTACAAAAAGTTCATTCAAAAACTTTTTGAACCTTCGCAACAAAATAATTATTTTGAGCCACCCTAATGTATAATAAAGGTTTTTTTACAAGTGTTTACGATTTGGCATACGAAAATTAATATACAAAAAGTTTAAGAACAATTTCGATAAAATATATATTTTTGAGACACCCTAATGAACAGTAAATGTTTATTTTTAATATGTTTTAATATCAAAAACGAATTCAGTGTACAAATAAGCCGTTCTATTTGAGCCGATACAGCAAAGTTTGACTTTAGTCCACCTTTTGTACTAAGTCGTGCCACTGTGCACTAGCTGTGTTGTCAACAGAAAATTGGGGGTCATTCAGTTTGCCCTTTGTCGCGTTATTATGCCGGTGCATGTCGTAATTGCTCTCTCGGTATTTGCGGTTAAAACTGGTTTGTTTCATGTTCTTGTGGGTCACTATTGTAAGTTTTCGTCAGCGTGTGTGACTTTGCTTGTGGTGCTGGCTGTTCGTTTGGAGATACTCTAACATGATTTTGAAGCTGACGCTTTTTAACATTTTCGTTATGTTTGCTCTTATTGATTTTTAATTATTTTTGCTATTTCTCGACAAACATATGATTAGGGTTTTGTGAAAATTCATTTTGAGGGGAAATTCCGGACGAACCGCCCGGCACAGCCGGTGAAAGCAAACAAAAGAGAAAAGTTTTCTCTTTCGTTGACTGCCATGCACCGTGCTTGGGTAATAGCGGTTTCTCCAAAATTTCTACTCAAAGTGCATTTTAACATTTGGCTTTTGAGCCCATAACATATGTTTGTCGAGATTTGATTATTTTGTTTTAGCTTTTTTCCACATTTTTACCAGTTTTACTTTTTTTAGTTTTTTTCTTTTACTTGTTTTGTTTATTTTTAAATTCATTTTGAATCATTTTATCATTCATACAATAGTTATACCATATATCGTTCAAAATGTATTTTGTTAATTATTTGATTATTTTATCTGTTTCATCAATTTCATTCATGTCATTCTTTTAAATTATTTGGCTTGTTTTTCTAACTTTATGCATTTTGTTCATTTCATTTATTTAATTCATTTTAATCACTGCTTTTATTCTGTTTATTTCGCGCATTTTATTAATTTTATTCATTTAAAATATTTTAACTATTTCTTTCATTTTCCACTTCATTTTTTTCCATTTTATTCACTTCCAACATTCCATTCATTTTGTTCATTCTATTCGCTTCATTTCTTTGCGCATTATATTCAAATTGTTCGCTTCATAATTTCTTTTATTTTAATGGCTTAATAGTTTTATTCATTTTGTTCATTCCAATAATTTTTTTATCGTTTTGAAAGGGTGTTAATCATTATATTTTTTCCCCCAAACGCTACTTTTTTGGTGACTGAGTTTAAATATCAACTTATTTTTCTTTTAATTTGTTCAGTTTTCTCTACAATTTTATTATTCCAAAAATATATGCTTGAACAACGTCTTCAAATTTTGAAATGCTCCATCAAAAATTACCTTTCTGTCTAGCAAACTTTTCGCATTTAGCTGCCAGCAATTCATCTTTTCAGATGAAGCTTATTTTTGGTGCATGTGGTAATAAATAAACTAAACTGCCTATTAAGTGTGATGAGTTTCAGAGAAGATCCTAGAGACCCCATTTTATTTCAATACAGTGTCTATGTGGTGCGATTGGTGCACGACCCGAATAGAAATGTACAGTAACAAAACCATGATTTTCACTGTGACAGTACAGTAATTTTACTATAAATAAATATACTACAATACAAAAACAATAAATTTTAACATGTCTACATTAAATTTCAATATAAAATCTACCTTTACAGTAAAAAGGGGGTTGTTATGTATCTTAACAATTAAAAATCGATTTTTTTACATTTTTTTTTCTCGAAAACTGTAAAATTTAATGTGAATTTACTGTATCAGTTTTTTGTTGAGCAGTAAAATTTATTGTTACATTAAACTTTAATGTAAATGTGTTGCGAGAACTGTGCGTCTAACAATGTTGAAACAGTAATAACTATAATGTCTATTGTTTTATGACTGTTTGTCGGGTAAATGTTATTGTAAAATTCTACCCGGGGAATTATCTGCTGCGTTAATTTTCTTCAAAATTGATACTGGCGACAACGTCAACACCACTTGCGAATATCGAGACATGGTTGAAGGCTGGTTGCTTCTAAATGTTGGTACACGGAAAAATAAAACAACCCACAGAATAAGTTCTTTTTACTTACATTTAGGTAGTTTTGAGTCTTGCGTCGTTTTTGCACTTATTAGTGTTGTCAAAACAAAGAGAGAGATTCGACTCAGTCGAGGCCTTCCATGGTATAAGGTATTTTTGAGTTGTGTGAGGTATACTCAAAATTAGGTAGATTCAACTTAAATTAAGGCATATTTAACTCAATGTTGAGTATAAAAAACCTGTCAAAGAGTTGTGGTTTTTGCCGTGGTTAAAGGGAAACTACCTTCAACACGATTTACCTAATTTCACCTTATTCCACGATACCCCGAGATTGAGTCAAAAGAGCTCAACTTTTGGTAGTTTTTCGTATCCGTGTACACAAGGTTCGGAAAACTTTTTGTCTAAATAAATAGAGGCAACACGTACGGCCGTTGCAACCATGTATTTATTGATGACGATGTTTGGCAACTCTTAGAGTAGAATGGGGCCAAATAGGTATGGGAGTACAATAGGTATAGGGCATAATCTTTGCTATGTTATTGCTTTGCTGAGATCGCTCATTTTGTGTGAATTAGATACACGCTAGAGAACATCGTTGACGACAGACATTTCGGCTGTTACCGTGGATCAGCTGTATTAGTTAAGGTGTCATTTATGTTTTCGCGTGTTGTTCTGCGAAAACGCATTGTCTTTCGTCCTCTGTACAGTACATTTGATCAATGTAAAAAATGTTAAATGAGTTTTTCCTACGTAAAAATTAATGTTGAACACGAGTTTTGTGTTAGATTTTCGATATCTTTGCTTTTAAAAAAAATACGCACCTCAACATGAAACATAAGCTTGGGAGCACTATAGATAACTACTGATCATTTCACAGCTAATCAACCACGTGAGCCGGAATGAACAACTTCAATGCCACACTCTGACGATGACGAGGACACCAAAGAAGTCATTCCCAATCACAAAGCCAGGCGGAGCTGCCGAAACAACATGTTTTTTCAACATTTTCTTTCGCTGTTTCATGATTTTCACATCATTTGCCACTATTTTTTACCTGAATGACGTAAAATTAATTTTTAAATAATATGCAGTATCACTACTCATCAAATAAAAGTTGACCCGGTGATTTTTTAGGTGTGTACATTGTTTAATTTAACCCATTATATCCTAGCGTATGAAATTTCATATGCAGCACTATCCATCGTTTAACGAGTATTTACTGTAGAATTTTGGCATCTAACTGCTTTATTATTGCACTAACGGGATCTTTACACCTCATATTTCATTGTTAAAAAAGACTGCTGCCATTTTTTGTAATTTTATTTACATTTTTGAACCGTCCATAGTAGGACAAATGGTGGCTGAAAGTAAGCAATACATTTAGTTAGATTTTATTGTTGGAATTCGTTCTAATAATTCCATTATGTGACAAAACGTTCCCACAGGTATAGAAGAAGTGTTGTCTATCAGAAAATCCGAAGAAATATGTGAAACAACTTAAAATTTGTTGTTTTCATTTATTCGTACGAAATTTTTTGCACGAGATATTTTCATTCTCAAAACCATTTTAAGCGGAGATTGTATTTTTCCCATAATCTTTGATGCATGTTTTGATGGAATTGAAGATATCACTGCATTTGGCTCACTTTTTGAAACCCCTGGGATATAATGGGTTAACCTGGAATATTGTACCCCCAGATTTTAAAAGCATCGAAAAAATAACATTTGCCTTATTGAATTTTGCTTTGCTAGCCGGGCATAAAACCATTATTGTCAAAACGTTGCCAGATGTATAATATTTCCAACAACTGCTTGTTTGTCAAAATCAGTGACCTACTTGACCCCACTTAACTCTATCGAAAAACAGTAATCTCGATTGGCTGCCGCGTTCTTGCGATTTGACGTTTGAAATTTGAAATTTTTGTCATGGTACGACGCTAATTTTCTCGTCTACACCGACAAATAGCAAGCAACTGATGAGGCACAGGCTAATATGGAATGCAACATTACGAAATTTCTGAAATTTTTCTTGAAAAATGACCAAAATTAGAGCAACGCAGTGGGATTTTTACAAAACAGTCTCTGTGAATGTTCATCTGAAATTGTTTTAAAACATTAAACGGTTTTTTGCAAATATTATTTCAATTTAAAAAAAGAAAGAAAAGCACCCTTCACATGTTTTAACTTTCATTCATGTTATAATTTTTTTGAATATAAACCTGCATTGTAAAAAATCTGCTTTTCGGTTTATGAAATCAGAACACGTTTTGTACACTGCCCGACGTTTCGGCGATGGCTTAAGGCTTTTTCAAGGGAAATAGAACGCTAATTTATTTCCCTAGAGAAAGACAAGCTAAAACGTCGGGCAGCATACTACATGCGTTCTGATTTCAAAGACCGAAAAGCAGAAACAATCTCTATATAATATGAACCGTCCGGTTGCATTTACAGGCCTTAAATATAAATCTGAAATACTTTATTTCCACTAAGTATCAATTCTATTAATTTGATTCATTTACTTTTGATAATTTGGATTTGTATTATTCATTCCATTTTGTACATGTCCTACATTACATACATGTTTTCGAAATGCTTGTATTATTTGTTTCAATCATTATATCACTTCGTTCGTTGTATTTTTATATCTTGTTTCATTCATTTTGTGCATTTAATTATTTATTTTAATTCTATTAATTTTGCACTCTAATTTCATGTATTTAGTTCATTCATTTTGTTCATTTTATTCAATTAATTCATTTAGATTATATTTTTATTTTTAGATTTATTTTCTTGGTTTGATTTATTTGATTCGTTTAATTCCGTTTATTCGTTCTTTTTAATTACTCTTTTTTCTATTTATGTATTTCATAATATAATTAATTTTATTCATGTTGCTCATTTGATTGTTTGAATCGTTTTACACATATTTAAATTTCTTCATCCATCTTTTTTTTTAATTTTTTTAGTATTAGATATTTAACTGTTTTAATTTTACTGTTCGCTTTATTTTATTTTCTTAATTTGTTTTGTATTATTCTTTCTACGCATTTTATGAAATTGATTATTCTTCGTTATTTGTATTTTCTTTCCTATATTCACGTTATTTGTATATTTCATTTTGTTTGGAGTTTATTTTCCAGTTTTTTAGCTTTTGACATTTCATTCATTTTACTTTCGAAACATTGCTCATCCTATCTCTAGTTAGAAGATCTTCGCATGAGTTCTGCAAACTAATGAAAGAGCAAACATTGATTTGCATTTGAAATATCTCATATCACTGTTAGGTGAGTTGAATCGGTTTTGGTCATTATTTATTATTGGTAATTGGCGATATCCATTTGGCTTCCAGATTTATCTGGAATCTTCCAGATTTTCGCCAACTAAATAGACATTTATTCAAGCCAGACTTTCTGCCAGATTTTCTAAATTTTGCCAGATTTTTCCAGATATTCCGAATTCTACGTTACACCCCAGAGGAAATCCCATTATACAATATTTATCTGGCACAGCTAGAGTTTTTTTTAAACTTCTAGCAAAAAGACAAACATATCATTCTACCAGATTTATAAATTATAGAGCTTGTCACAAGCAAATTTTGGAAATCAGGGTCATATTTTCTCAAACGAAAATCGAATAATGTTCTATGAAAACCAAAATATATGCCAAATTTCGATGACTTTGAGGTCGCTGTCACGTGACGGATTTCGCCAGACATTTTTATTTGAATTGCCAGATTTTCTTTGAAAAATAGTGGCAACCCTGAGCACAACACAAAAGAAAGCAAAGTGTTTGAACGGACAAACTCAGTCGCGTGTTGGACGGAACTAAGTAACCTACCTCCACAGCTAGTGTAACGGACTTCTAACTCAGCTACACTGGATGTGAACACACACAGTGCAGTGAACTGCTCCGCCTGGCGTTCAACAGGCAACTGAGCTTGTCCGGCCAAATCCGTGCTTTAAATAGTCGACGATGACGTCATTCATAGATGCGTAGCGCGCTTGGTACACAAATCTGTCGTGCTGGATTTGGGAAGCTCTACCTTTTGTGTGTAAATACGCGATATTTTGACTAGGTTGTACATTATCTTAATTTTTAATGCTATGATATCAAAAATCTTGGGTTTATCTATTGGAATCTATTCTTAGAAGCATTCCGGGGCGATATGCGCAAAAAAATTGAAATTTTATCGTGGGATGGCTGAATTATATGCGTTTAAAGTGCACCCCCATATCGAAAACAAAGACGTAGTCCTACGTCAAAAACCATCAAGTTGCCATTACAAGTATATCTCCTACTTTGATTCATACACTAATTGCAAACTTCGGTGCGTCGGTTCTCTTGCTTGGACACCATTTTGATAAAAGAAAAGCAAATGTTAGAAGTATTGTTTGCACGCACACCTCTCCAAAATGAGGGGTGTTCCTGATTCGTGAATGCACGATTAAATGAAACGCGTCAAATTGAAGTCGCTGAAGCTTTTATCGAAGACACTTTAAATTTCAGATACAGATATTGGGAGCTGCCAAAACGCTGTTCAAAGATTTATCTATCAAAGTATTATTTAGAAGAACATATTCAGTAAGAAGGTATTTCGCCTCTAAATTTTTCTTGTTCATAGTAATGATAAATTAGAGCAATTTGATCAACCAAATCAAAGGAATTGAAAAGTATTGGCGCTATGGCGCTACATTTCAATATGGAACATTCGTCGCTATCGGAATAAGCGTGAGAATCTGGGCTGAGTCGAGCTGAGATTGAATGCAAAAAAACAACTTACAGCAAATCACAGCGAGGATGTCATAGTGAATGCCTAACAAAAGAGGAGGCATTCAACAGTAAATTTAGTCCAGTTCGTATCTCAATATTGAACCAGCTCTTGTTTGGTCATTTTGACAGCCGCGAGTGTTAGTACACGGAAAAAAAAATGTTCCCAAAATCCAATAGTCCCAATCCAATATCCGTGCTCGTGAAATGCTTCACAAAATCATCAAATATTATTCATGCACTCGTGAACTGGTTCATGATTCCTAATATATTAGTTACGATTCAATATCCGTGCTCGTAAAATAGTTCACGACATCATGAAATATTATTCAAGTATTCGTGAACCGGTTTATGATACCTAGTATAATAGCCACAACTTACCATTCGTTTTCGTGAAATAGTTCACGAAATCATAAAATATTTATGTATTCGTGAACTGGTTCATGATTCCCAACATACTAGTCACGAGTACTCGAGAAGTAGTTCACGAAGTCATGAAGTATTATTCATGTATTCGTGAACTGGTTCATGATTTATAATATGTCGGTTACGATGCAATATCCGTACTCGTGAAATAGTTCACGAAATCATGAAATATTGTTCATGTATTTGTGAACTGGTTCATGATACCTAGCTTAATAGTCACAATTTATCATTCGTTTTCGTGAAAAAGATCACGAGTATTATTCGTGCAATCATTTTGGTTCCATACACTTTTTATTGAAATACCCAGTTGCTAGCGACCAGTAATAGGTACGAGCAGTAGAAATAAAAAAATATTAGAACCTCGAACATCGTTATTCATTTGATAAGGTTCATTGTGATGTCCGGACAGAAAACGAAAACTGCACTGAGAACCTCAAATAATGTGCGTGATATAGTTCACAAAACCAGAGCTCGCGAATAAGTTATTATTTTAATGATCCAGTTCATATTGTCACGTTATTCCGAGTAAAAAAAAACATTAGTAACAAAAAATTATAGATCACGATAAGGCGAAGAGAATTTACGGATACCATGATAAAACCGCTGATATCATGAACATTAGTTACAATACTCTTTGAAAGTAAGCTCTAAAATAAAATATCATTATAACATCAACAGAAATTACGAAAATCGTGACTAAGATCCTGATATCATGAACACAAATCACACAACTAGTGACAAAAATATCCAAAATCGTGACCAAGATCCTGAAATCTTTATCATGAATTGCTCTATTCATGACTAAAATATCACGATAACATGAACAGAAGTTACAAAAATCGCGACTAAGATCCTGAAATCATGAGCACAAAACTACACAACTCGTGACAAAAATATTCAAAATCGTGACAAAGATCATGAATTCATGAACATGAATCACTCTACTTATTACTAAAATATCACAATACCGTGAATGGAAATTACGAACATCGCGACTAAGATCTTAAAATCATGAACTTTAATCCCAATAACGTCATGAGAATTCACAATAATCTCGAACTATCTCTTGTTATCACGAACAACGATTGACTGTCAACTATGTATTCCCAAATCATGAACAAGAATCACAACAAAAACTAAACAACAACAGTAACCCAACCAAACATTCTAATGTAACGCCATGTATATATTCGGGGCGAACTGGTTTTTAGAAAACACAAATAGTTTTATAAATACGCGGTTTATTTTTCATAAATTCAGGAACTTTGTCACGGTTTTAGTAAATCGTCCAGTTCATGAAATCGTAACCTTTTGTTCATGAATTTATGAACGGATTTTTTCCGTGTAGAGTATACAAAAGAATCGCAGATTCGCGGCCTTCCCTCCGCTGATATGCGAGTAAGATGCCAACAAATGAAAAGATATTTGTTTTATATTTAATAGATATAAAAATTGGGTCGAGTGGCCGCCTTGTGCAGGAAGGACAAGATTCCATAACGTTGGTTCAAGGACTTTATTTCCACAAAGGAGATTTCTATGTTGGTAAGTTACTAAACCCCGGTTCTTAATGGGTGGAAATCTCAAGCAGCACAAATGTGCGTATACTGAATGCAATAAATCTCGCAGCACTTTTTTACTATCTGGCATGGAATAGGTACTAGTTGTAACCCTCTGCTCAGACAGTACCACGCATGAGTTGGTAAACTGGCTCCTACCGAATGAACTTGAATCGTCGTTAATTGTTATTCATAGATACATCATCTTTTAATATTTGAACATGTCGCTAAATATCCTGCAATATCGTAATCCTAATCTACGAACTGAGATCTATATGAAGAGGGCTTGAAAACTAGATTTCATGGATATTTTCCACCGGTTAATTTAAGGTAATTTGGAAGAGGTCATTGATAGAACAAACTCACTAATAGTACAAGCATATCTAGAGATTTTTCTGCCTCGAGTTAAGTGTGCTTCTAGTGGAACCCCTTCGTGGACTGCCGAACTTGCTAGAATCAAAAAGTTATATAGAAGATCGTCTTTTAGGTTGTCGTTCGAAACAAGCACATTTACAATATAAGCTAAGCGGAAGAACGAGAATTTATTCTTTATACAAATCTATACAATTGATAATGGTTCTTTGAAGTGAGCTACTTTGCCTGTCTCTATTTTCGATGAATATCTTGAAACAGCGACAACATTCAGATATCGTTGAAACAATCTAAAATATATAAAGTAACAGAAAATCGTCGTGTGGCATCACATTAACGAAGAAATTAGCGCAATGGCGACTGTACCTCTATGAGCAGTACCGAAGAATGACAGATAAGAAACAAAGCATGCTAGGAGCCGAATGTTTGCAACGGTAAACTACCAGATTGTAAACCTACTCGACTGTGATGGGTATCGAGGGATAAGGCTACTCAATGCTACCTTTTTTGCTTAATAATGATCCTTCATTGACGACCAATGCGGGTTTCGAGAATAACCATCAACCGGATGTTTTCGATAAATTTTAGATAAACACCGGGAATAAAACATGCGGAGTTAATTGTTGATTCCAACGTGGGATTTGCTGTAATATAACTGGTCGACAAAACTAATTAAGGAAGAGGAAGGAATTAAACTCCATTCTGTAATGATTCCTACCGCACCCTAAAGTAAATTCAAAAGTGAAGCAAAATATATTGGATCGCCAAACAGTGCTACCGATTCTACGTGAAACGGAAACCATATCGGTACGGTAATCCGTGCCTGTTTCTTTGTCATCGTATCGTCAATTACCATTTCAAAATTTTATGCATTTCCGCACTCATTCTCGAAGTGCAAACATCGGAAAAGCAGCAGCCTGCATTCGGAAAACTGACGCCAGCCCGACAGGTGAGGTTTTAAAAATTAATTAAATTTAATGTATTCATTGATTGTGCAACTGTGCTGCTTCGGCTCCGATGAATTTCCGGCTACGGGTAATCGGTGTAACTTTGTCCGGTACCGGTTTGCCCTGGAAGCTAGCATTGTGTGGTATATAGCCAAATTGCTAGAAGCCACCCCCTTTTACGGTTCTTCATTGTGGCCTCATAGCCGGTGCCGATCTTAGCACTTGGTTTGGGCTTTAGCAGACAGACGAAATATTGTATGTTTGCATATGTTATGAGCCCTTCTGCTGACTGACCGCATGAATTAATTTCTGGCAATGAATATGCTATCGTTTTGTGCCGATTTGATTGTTTGGAATAAATTTTGATGCTGTTGAAATTAATAGTGAAATGTTCTAAATTGTGTGATGACACCCGGTCCAAGCTATTAGAAACACGAAAAAGTATTTAAAAAGAGTGCAACAGTAATCTATTTGCTGAAAAACGAAACAGCAGATCCTTCTTCAAACTCACGAATTGCTCAACTTGTTTCGAACCAGTCCAAATTCAACCGTGTTTATCAACGGTTCTAAACTCAAACATTTCGCTCATCCACAACAAGTTTCCCAGCTTGCAAAACATCCGGTTGAATAATTCATGTTCCCAGAAACTCCGACTGTTTGCGTAAGCAAAAATCAGTTTGTCACTTTTCAGGCAGTTGTGGAATCTCGGCGAAAAAAAATTGTACCACCGTCTAACCAACGCGACCGGATGTTTGATGTGGGAAAATCATAAATGGCACAGCGAAAAATAGGACGCCAATGAAATCTTCGTTGTGAATATGAAAAGTAGTAGGAAAGGGGTACATTTTTTCTTATTTTTGCGTATTTCATGAAATATGCTAAAAAGATCCAGCTATTCGCTGAAAATAAGTGCGTTGAGAGTCCATCCAGCGATAGAAGTAGTTATGTTTGGCAACCGAAAACTTTTCGTTCAATTAGTTCTATGCGCCAGCCTGTCGTCGTCGTTAGTTAATTTTTATGGTAATGTCGTCAAAATCGATCCATCCTTCCACTTTCCTTTGGTTGCTTATAAATTTTTTACTGTTGTTTCAGTACCGGATGATGAAATTCCTGAACTGCATGTTTTCAACTAGTTTCGAGTTTTTACATGGACTTCGGCAGGAGCTTATTCTGATCGGCGGCGAGGAAAAGTTTTGGGCGAAAAAATAAAACAGCTGCTGGACAGAAAAAGAGGAAATGCAGAATGCTTCCGATTCAGTTTATAGCTTTGAGCATTTGCTAGCGAAGAACTGCGCTTTTCTTCGGGTTTGCTAGTGTGATATCAGTTTGAATAATGCTAATCTGAATCTTAAAGAAACTTTTGTCTCAAAAAAACTGTCTTGGAAGGAACCAATCTTGCAAAGTTTTTCCGCATAAGTAAATCTAATGCCATTTTCGTTTTTGGCAGTGTACTACACATTCTGTCTTTTTTTGCACTACACCTGTGTAGCATCAGCAAAAAACGAAATTGCTATAATATAGGAGACATATGTAACTGATGATGATTTAGAATAAAATATAGAAATGTTCAAGGCCATGAACGAGAACGAGAACAATTATGTCAAAAAAATCACACCAATGGCAGCACTCGAACCTGCAACCCTTTGGACTCCGGTCCAATGCACAAACCCCCTGTCTCTAAAGTGAGATCTTACACATCCGTCGCTGCCACCCAACACATTCGGTCTGTTTAATTCCTCCGCTAGATACCAAGGCCGGGATTTTTATTATCGTCTGGTGTCTGATTTTTAGTTCATTACCCATCGTACTTCGGTAGGTGACAGAGCTAATGGAGACTGTCGATATTCGGTCCCTTGCCCAGTTAACAGAGGGGTGATGAAAGCAGAGATAGTGGTACGATCACTGTCCCCTATGCGATAATTTGAGTTCTTCCTGGGTCGTCATCACAGCCCAGGGATAGCATAAGGGTTTGTGCATTGAACCGGAGTCCCAAGGGTTGCAGGTTCGAATACTGCCACTGAGGTGATTTTTTCACATAATTGTTCTCGTTTGACTCACCATTTCGATCTGTTTTCCCCGTTGGATATCTATCAGAAACACATAACAAAATGATTTCTAAACTATATCTCGTTTTGTTGCTTGTTTTAATTTTCTGTTATTTTAACTACTAACTAGACCAATTTTATATCACAGTATGTTACGAAAATTGCATTCTGTTATAATATTGTTATTCCATTGTGGTTGGGATACCACCATAAACATTTTATTTACAAGTTTACCCATTGGCAGATTGTGACGAAAAACCTACCGTCGTAAAATTTTGCATTTCCCGTTGTGACAGTGTTTTTTCTTTTGTTGGATTTATTGGGTGTCTAGTGGAAAAAAATTAAAGAACGAATGAAAAAAAACTTGTCCATGGAAACTCAAAATATAAAAATAGAGCGATAACTGAGTGAGCCTAAATTAGTTAAATGACACTGGGGTCAATGAGAATTCTTGATGACATTAACATAGTTGCACAGTGTTGGAGTGATGAATGTAAAAGAAGTTAAAATAGAAGAAAGAAAAAACTGGCAAGAAAAATATAAAATTGCGTTGCAGAAAAGCGAATACAAAGAAAACATATAATTTAAAACATATCAAAAAGATTATCCAAAATAACAAAACAGGTTAAAAACGAAACTGGCATTGAAAAAAATAGCAAACCACAAAAAAGCAAAAACAGCAATAATAACTAAACTGTAAAAATGGCAAAAATTCTAAACTTTATAAAAGTATAGTGACAGACATAACATAGTTGATAAGTCGATTGTATTGTACGCAGTTAGAGATTTTTTAAACCCATAATAAGACGAATGACGCATTTGGGTCCAAATTGTATGTCTTATTTCACAGTTTATATTTTTAGGAACACCTTGTGCAATTTTCAAGTCTATATCTCTGATACTAAAGAGCAACCGTTCGCAATATCCCCAAGGTGCTGCAAATGCCATATAAAGATTATGTTTTATGTACCTATTGGGTAATGAGTACATTACGTGGTGTTTTCAATGTTTGTGAAATCTGGCACGGGTCATTTTTATGGGTCTGTATGGTCTCTGAGTTCATGAGAATTTGCGTGGGTTCTTGGCTTCACGGATGACATCAACGTCTTTAACGTTGATCACAGAGTAGTGGAAGAGAGTTATTTGCGCCTTTTGAAAGGAAGCTGCAATAATCGGACAGACCGTTAGAGGGTCAGATTACGGGTTTTAAATCGATGGGTTACGGTACGAGGTACGGTCGACAAATTCATATATCTTGGAACACTAGCGACATGTGAAAACGGTGTTAGCCGTGGTCTAAAAAGGTGGCTGTAAATATGGTCTGCGTAGCCAGCTAGAGTTCCGTAGCTTAAAGACGCGTAAAAAACTTACTCTATAAAAATCGCTGATACTCCCTGTTACTCTAAGCGGCCATTAGGTATAGACGTTGAACGAAGCAGACATTCAAGTGCTCGGTGTGTTAGAAAAAATAATTCTGTGTTTAACACTAGGTGGTGAAATTCAAAAGGGAGAACGGCGTAGACACATAAGCCACCAGCCATACCCAATATATAAGCATGCTAGTTATTACCGGAAGGTTGATAAAACCCGGAAGTATACAGCGAGATAGATATGTAGCTGGACGGGAGACCAGATAAAGTTATGTTCAGCAGGAAACCTGGAAGAGTAATCGATTTTGGGGTGCTCTCGCTGGTTGTGTTCAATGGAAGAAGATGCGCGTGCGGTGAACGTTGATATGGACTGGAAAATGGGGACCGTAGTTTGATTACCTTTGAAATTTAAAATACTATTAGTCATGATTTGGAGCATCCGGATTGTTCAACGACGACAGTAATAATTAGGACGATAAAAGCTTTGAAGAAAGCAATAAAATTAATATAGAAAGAACAGCGAAAATAGTGTTAATATGACTGCAAACTGCAAAAATAGTAAACATAACCAACCAAAGTAGCAAAGATAAAAAAGAATGTAAAACAAATAAAAATATAAAAAAAAACTATTATAGCCATGATTGATAAATAATATAAATTATAAGAAGGAAAAGAATCAAAAAGCAAAAATAGTAATAATAACAAAAACAGTGAAATTTTAATTTTTTAAAAGAATTTACCAAACAAAAAATAGTCAAAATATCGAAAATGAAAATTTTATCTAAACTATCAAAAAAAACAATAGAAAAAAGCGACATATGAAACAAAAGTTGTAAAAATACCTAAAATATGAAAATTACAAATTTTCAAAACTAGCGCAAAAGCTAAAACTGCATAAATAAATGAGCATGAGCATGAGCATGAGCATGAGCATGATGACCGCACAATTCGTAGTTGCTACTCCGTGATTGACCAGAACAAGCGAAATTGCACAGAGAATCAATGGATGGGGCCTGGGAGTAGCTATCCATCCTCAATGTGCACGTTTCGAGAGTCCTATTCTTTGAAATGGCAATAACGGCGCCGGCCACGTCCTTACAGTCATCGGGGAAGGAAAGGAATGTTAGTGTAACAAACGTTGTTATGGAGCCCGTGTATACCTCTGCATCTCCACGTTTGCCACGGGAAGGAGTTTTTGTTAGTAGGATGGGGTAAAGAGTCATACAAATCTGGATTCACCTTGATAAGTGATGCGATCTATGTCACTCTCAGAACTATTATCATGTGTTTATTGCTCTGGACAGCCGGCTGTCGAGAATTTATGTTAGATTTATCGTTTGTTGGATTAATTCGGAAATGATCGGTTTGTAAAAAAAAATGCAGCTTCAACTCCGGACAGCCGGCTGACGGGAGTGTTGCTTGTGTTTAATTAAATCTCCATCACGACGCGATCGATTTTATTATTCCTTACTTCTGTATACCGGTGAAATACGACATTCCAAGAACAATACGATGCAATGAAAAGCGATCACCTTAACTACCTCGAGATATTTAACGAATAAGATGGGTGAAAATGAAGGGTTCGTAATACAAATATAATTTATAGTGTGTAAGCTTTCTTGTTTATTATTATAAGAAAAGAAAAGCCAATTATGTATTTATTTCTTTCTCCATAATTGGTTCTATAAGGTGTTGATCATTATCCGCGCGTATGACAAGACACATGTACAATCTCGAGAATAACAGAAAACGACGAAAACAGCTGATCGCTTCTACATACAACAAAAAAAACGAATAAAACGAAGATTTCAATAATAAACAAATTCTATGCAATAAAACACAAACAAAAATATGGCAAGTGTAATGAGCAAACTGAAACGACACGACACGCCTAAGAGTCTCTCCAACATGGAAACCATCTGGTACATGATACTATCAGGCACAACACTGCAATACCACTGCATAACGAAGTCAATACAACAAACATGTGCATATGAAGAACACAATGTATACAATAAATATGATATGTTAAATATACTCGAACAGACCTTCAGATTGCGCCAATACTATGCAGTGGTTAAATGTCAAAACTATGTACATATTCAACTGACAGCCCTGTTCAAAGAGATTAACTGCAGCATATGTCCCAGAACGATTCTCATATTTTCCATTGTTAAAAGCTCTGCCAGATGCACCCATGTACCTGAAACCAAACCTGCATGTCTGACACACAACTGACGACACGCGAGCTACCTCTTTGTAGCGGACCCTACACGGGACAAGAATATTGTCAACAAAAATATTGACAAGACTGCTTCGATCCGTCAATCCCATTTGATTTCTACATGATCAATATTTTCAAGATACCTTTACAGATCAATATATTGATCAATAATCGATCTATTGTCAATATTTTCGCACATGTAGGGTCCGCTTATGTCAACATGAAACAGTCGACGACTCGACTCGACAGCCACCACTCCACTTACACAAAGCTCGACATCGAACCAAAGTACTGCTCCTCCATTTGCTCGGTGGAATTGAGTAGGGATAAAAAATAAGGTGTGACACTTCATGGGCAACGAAACCGTTTGTTGTGAATAGCTGAAAACACTTCACATCCTATTTTCATACTTCCAAAATCAAACGCACACTCAGACCCTGCATTCCGTCGAAGCCCTAAGCCGTCTGCCCGTCATCCAACCACCGACGTATACGATCCGCTTTCCACTAAACCAACACGTCAAGCGGACCCTACACGAGACAGCAATATTGTCAATAAATACATTGACAAGACTACTTCAATCCATCAATCCCATTTAAATTCTACAGAATCAATATTTTCAAGATGACCATCAATATATCGATCAATATATGATTTATTGTCAATATCTCCGCTCGTGTAGGGTCCGCTTCAAAATAGTTCACCACTTGGATTCACACTCAACCGTCAACCGCACGTCACCATTCCGCCAGCACACGCCGAATACACCTCTCTTGTGTGCGCCAAAACGTTTCGAACATCAAAATTCGCCAACGCGCGACCGTCTCCACAGGAACCGCATGCCATCAATCCCAAATCTCCGCCAACGTTCCGTACCCGTGCAAATGGATCCAAAGCATGGCCTGACCTTCCCCTCCCCTCCTCCCTCCAGGTACTCACACAGGCGCCTCAGAGCACACGAGAGAACAACGGCGATGGGCATTTTTGAAAAATAAAATCGATCCCTTTAACCCGCAAAAAAATTGATGTTGTCAAACATCGAACCGGGAAAAATCGCAAAAAATCGATTTTCCGAGCCAAAAAGATTTTGAAAAAGTCACATCGACATCGGCCATTCCTAGTGCCTGCACACAGCATCGAACCGGACCACACAGTCGCGAACAGCACTCAAGGTCACATGCGAAACTGACAGATGAACTTCAATATCGTTTCCTACTAAAAACCCGAGCCAGCAGATCGTATCGGTGTCGCACTCAAGAGCAGGTTACATCCAGTGCCCCATTGCCAAATCCGCGCCAAGACGCAACACCACCGCAATCCAATGTACTTCAATGATATGTGTGATGTGATGTGATGTGTGTGTTACTACCACCTATTGTAGCAGGACCACCGCCCATAGCACTGAGCAGTCCTTTCACTATAATTTGATCAAGCATTACCCACTGACCATAATCACAAGCCACTGTATAAAGAGCCAAAAAGGAGTTGGGTGCTAGGAAAGCAATTTTGCTTACCTAAACGATGGGAGCGTTTAAGAATCTCCTTCCAATGACAAGCTCATATAAATCAATCGCAATGCAAGCCGTTGTAGTGAAAGGTAGCTCCAATAAGTGGGAAGAAGAGTCCGCCCGATCTCCACGAAATGTTGACAACAGAGAGCTGGCTGCTCCCATCTCCCTATCCAAATCGCTTCAAAAGGGTACTCTGATGGTCCCTCCCCAAGTAATTTAACCTATATTTTTATGTATGCATTGGAATATTAAATATATTGTGTTTATATATGTTCCATATTTGCATACTACTATATAGTCCCGCCACCAATTAGTTGTACAGTTGTACATGAAGTTTCCACTTCATTGTCCAGTTGTAACTTCTATGATGCCCTGATACATCCCTTGCACACCGGAAAGAAACAGCAAGTATATAATGAAAATAATGCATGCAATTTAATCATAAATATAGAAAATTAGCTAATACCCATCGCGCGTTGCTGCGACTTTCAACGAAATAGGAGGAAAACACAATTTGTTCCGAAGCGCCATCTGGCGGGCAGATAATGCCCAACCAATAGCGCACAAACACGCTCCATAACAAATGCCTACCATGTATAAATTTTTACGCCAATCGGTTAAGCCGTTTGGGAGTCAATAAATCATATACATACAAACATTGACTTTTATATATATAGATAGATAGATAGATAGATAGATAGATAGATAGATAGATATAATAAAATAAAAATATGCCCTAATAAAATATAATATTATACAACATAGTATAATATAACAATAAAAATATAAATATAAATGAGAAAGATATAAATTAACAAGTGAATATTATACAAATAAACAAATTATCAATATATGTTCCTGAATTGATTGAATTAAATCATATATAAAGCAAATAATATGAATTCTGTAATAAATATTGAATATAATGAATAGGGAAAATTGTAGTTATGGAGTATATAATACATATAGTCTCACGTAACCTCCAGCTGATTGAGCCACGAAGTTCACAAGACTTGTTGAGCCCTTCTCGGGACGATTCTCTTCCAAAATAGAGCATCAATCTGTCAATAACAGAATTCAAGAAACCCTGGGTTTGAGCCCATAAGAGTCTAACGCCTGACAGCATGCGCCGGAAAAACCGTGTTCATCTCTACCACCTGTCTACGCATACAAAACCCTTCAAAACTCCAGAAGAAGTCGATCCACCTGACCACTACGAATCAAACTATGCAAACCAGCTGCTGGAGAAACCTTCGACCAAGCTAAATAGTGCCTCTGAAAAAGTGACTGTTGTTTTTGTCACACTACCACACTAAGCTGGGGCACACAACACAACTGCGCAATGAATACCACCCCCCGAAGGCACCTCTCCGCTCGGTGAACTGTCTTGTCATTAACCGCCCGTACATCACGAATTCCGACAATCCAGCAAATCGACCGATACTCATCCCCCGGAGCCCTGAAAACGTTCTATATGGATAAAGGACGATTTAGACGATACACCAGCCTCCATCAACGTCAACGATATGTCACCGCCCCGTCAGGATAAGTTAAATGCGTTTCTCGCGGCATACTACAAAGCGCTCAACTCCTACACAAGCTCAAAAAGTTTCTCGAGCCCTAAAGTATCCTGCGCGAACAAACGCGTCTTCTAACTATACATATTCATTTAACTGTAGAATATATCTCTGCTATATACAGTAATATTTCAATCATAGCTATACCTTGAAAAGAGAAATATATAAAAATAAGTATATAATAAAATTAGACGTTTGTGTCAAATTGCGAGAACTCCATGTGCGCAATGCAGACGCCACAAATCATAACAGATCAATATATTAATCTTATTAGAATTACTGCTCGCCGAACACGGACCACGTCAGTGCCAGAAAGCGATTTTTTTAATCTTTTGTAAATATATCAATATATAATAGCGATTCATTCGTAATCTCCCCTTCAAGTATGTATGTATGGGGTGTATATACACCTCATTTTACTCAGAGTGCATGCCGCTAATCATGAATTCTTTGCTGAAAGGTGGACATCACATCACGGCTCACAGAAAGGAGGCTTGCTATTCCGCGAATTGACAGTTTTCGGTGACGTCAGAGAAATCGTTGAGATAAACAAACGGATTATGTATATGTAAGCCGTGGACAACATTTGGAAAGGTTAAAGTACGATTCAGACGATACATCAGCTTCCGTCAACGTCAACAGAACGTCACCGTTCCGTCAGGATAAGTTACATGCAGTTAAATGGAGGTATTCACACACAACATCAACGGCACGGAACGTTTTGACGTACGGCATGTGTGAACGGGCACAAGAGAAAAGTATTAAACTTATCCTGACGGAACGGTGACGTTCCGTTGACGTTGACGGAAGCTGATGTATCGTCTGAATCGTACTTTATAGAGAAAGAAGGAATGCTGTGCTCCAAACTTGTTTGTGTATACTGAGAACGTACATAAAGCACGGTTGTGAAGAGGAATTTGCGCTGGTGCTCTAGTGCGAATGAGTGTGAACTAGAGAACTGTGGTGGACGATTTTCGTTTCAGAATACTACCTATGAGAATAGAATATTGTATTAAATAAACCTGCATTCCTGCGATAATCTAACCCCACCACCACAATATAAAAACTAGATAGCGACTGCACCGAAGAAAGCTTCCTCATAGAAATCACATATACTGACTTCCACTAGACAATCACCGAGGATGTAAAATGTAATATGATATTCAATATATATTCAATATATTGGTATATGGATATGAAATGTAAATGGTATGAGATATGACGATGCTTACTAAAAATATAAAATGGTACTCCCTGATATCCATGTCCGCTATGTTTAGTCGTTGGTGGTACGTGTTATGTTGCCATCTTTTAATGTGCGTGTGCGTGTGTGTGAAACTATATGATATCGTAACCACCAAATATATATATTTGCACTGAGATGGCACATAATTTGGCAGTGCTGTCACCAACCACCATTCAAATGAAGATTTATTATTCACGTGTCACTTTCTTGATTTCACTAGCACAAATGCACAACTGATTTTCAACATGGTAGATCTACTACAAGCAACTTCCAATCTGCACTATCAACGCCACAAACTAACAAGGTTTTATATTACATTCGGAAGGCGTAGCCCCGATACTTTCGCGATAGAAATACGAACACCGCAAATCAGCACAAAAACAACCATAGCTAAGCTAAAATTGCATAAATAAATGAGAAGAAAAATTTAACGAAATGAAAAAAAGCGAAAATTTAAACATGACAAGTGTTTTAAAAATACCAAAAATACCAATATAGCCACAATAGCAAAAATAGTTGCAATAAAAAAATATAAAAACATAAATGAGGGCAATAAATGCAGAAAAAGTAAAATAACACAAATGAGCATTCGTCAACTAATAAGAAAACAGAACAATAGTTTTAAGGACCAGAAATAGCGAAAAATAAGCAAAATTTTAGAAAAAAATACATAAACACTAGGAAAATAACGTAACCAACCCAAATCGCCTGAGACATGGAAATATTAGAAACAATAAGAATTTTTTCTTTCCTTTTTTCGACATTTTCTTTTTTACTTTTTAATGATATTCAATTAGGTAGAGATTACTAGAGGGTGAGTCATGAAAATGTAGAGCCATAGTATTTAAGTGATAGCAGATGGATGTGAAAAATACAGATCGGAAAACTAGAAGTGTTCGGGTCATTAAAACAGACGTAAAATCTTACGTACTAATCTTTTGTCTTCCGCTGGCAGGAGTCGTACTTAGGCAGCATTACTACGAATCGCTCAAGTCTACCAACATGCCTCACGATAAAGACAGACTTCTCTCTTCGCCATGGGAATCGACAGTACTGAGCAATATCTAGCTAATTAGGTGGCGTTAAAAAGCAAAAAATTGAGAATAAAGTTAGTTCAATAGCCGAAATCAAACAAATGTCTAAAAGGTCTAAAAAAAGTTTGCACACGAAATGTAGGTAAAAGATGAGCACGGAACGAAAGCGAACAAGGTGTTCGATGTTCATGGGAATATAGAACTAGAGCGAACGTGGTGTTTGATGGTAAGACTGGTTACAGCGAATACTTGCGAGAAATGCATGGCTGTTTGAAAAAAAGAAGTTCAACGTGGCTACCGAGATTGCGGGAGAGTATTCTAGACGTTGAGTACTAACAATTACGCGAATAACAAAGAAGCCGTTTTTTGCCCACTATACCAGGCACTTAAAAAGAATATTCCTAAGAATTGCCAACGGCGCTCGGGTGGCCAAAATGCGGCTCGACCACTCTACACCCAATGCTTCTGTAGTGACAATTAGCGGCACCAAAATAGATGTAAACTCCAAGCATCATGATTAAACAAATTTGCGCATTAAGTGGTTACATACTTTTTTATTTTTAAAAAAATTGAAATTTCTTGTATTACTTTATCTGAAAGTACAACTCCTTGAGAATATTTTTCCAAATTTTTATGGAGATCCGAGAAATAGATCGAAATTTACAGCGCTTCCAAGCGCGCTTCGTCTACCAAAAGCAGTGGTAACTTGAAATTTTCAACTCGAATTTCTCGAAATGTCGTTTTTCCAAAAATGGTTTTTCCGTGATCTCGATTGCCGAAAAACCAGTCAACCGGTTTTCTTCAATTCTTTTCTTAATTGATCATAATTGATTTTCTCATTCCTTAACCAGTCCTTTTATGCATTAATTTTGGTTTTTTTAGATGCAAATTATTTAATACAATTTTTAGGGCTTAAAACACCGATTTTTTTTAGGAAAAGCGTTCCCGACTATTTTTATAAACTTATGCTTGTTTATTTCACTGAAAAATGTACTACCAAAATACTATACGTTTGAAGTAAAGAAATCATTGCTTTATACCTTTACTTAAATTAAAACTTTTTTGACAACTGTCTCACAAAGAGGTATGTAACCCCTTAAGGTCACATGACCTAACTTAGATTAAGTTCGATTTGCTGTGAATATATAAAACTCAATCAGCTCTGCTAAGTTCACACATTGAAACGTGTCGACGAAACGAATTGTAAAAAAAATTCCCAGAGGCAGGATACGAACCCGCAACCTTCGAGACTCCGGCCTAATGCACTAACTTTTATGCTATCCCTTATCCTGCTTCTGGGGGATTTTTTCTCTCTCGCTTCACTTACCATTTCGATCGGTTGTCTCGGATTCTACAAAAAAAGTTACGTTATCAAGTTCATCTGTCGACGATTGCGAAATTTTTTCGATTCAGTAGAATTAGTGGCAGTAATGTGGATTCGCGTCTTTTTCATTGAATCCAGCAATATCGCAGTATTTCCGAAGCGTCTTTTTACTATGGTGGCAGTTGGCAGACTGAGACCTAAACTTCACAAATCTATTACGAGACTTGATAAAGGAATCGTTTTTCATGCACTCTTCTTTGTCCATCTTTATATCGATTATCTTGATTGTAATAAAACAAACCGTGGTTATATGCAGCTGCAAATTCCTTGCTAGATCAGAAACTAGTAAAGTTATCAGCGGAAGCGAACTTCAGGAATCAGTAGCGTCTGGCTCAAATGGCACGTTCCTCATGTTGATCGGAGATTTGTGCCTTTAATTAAGAGTAACAATTTTTGAGGTTTTTTAGCAACAGATATACTGTTCGATATACAAAAAGAAATGGGGGTAATTCGAGACATATTTGAGAACTAGCTATATTAACAGGTCTTGGACATAGATTTTATGTTTAGATAAATTCTTCGACCAGTAACAATTGGGTTGTAGCGAGCCTGCACGGAGATCTGAGTCTTACTTGTACAGATTCGGTTCTCGAAATGTTCTAATGGTGCCCAATGTTGCAAAAATTTCAAACGGTATGATCTCTTGTTGAAACTTCTTGCCACCAATTTCCCTCCACCTACAGTCCAACAACATAATTAGCACAGCACAGTTACAAACTTCGTGGGAAAACATCCAACTATTCCTTCGAGTCGGCTTCGTCGTTTACTTTGTCGAACTGGAAGAGTACCCACTGCCAGCGATGATTGCATCGGATTTCAGCATTCAAGACCACAAGAATATTGACTTCTCAGACCTCTCAGGTCCACGAGGTTCAAACTGTACACACTTACATCAGCCGCGTGTGCGACAGCTGCCGTACCAACGGCTAGTTCGTTAGGGTCTCCGTAGTTTCGCAACACCGCCGGCAACCACCGCCAAACCGAGAACCCTTTGCCAGTGGTGGTATGTTGCAACCTGCAACTCACATGCAGATCGGCGAAGGAATGTGTTCTGTGCTGTGCTAGATATTTTTGCTACACTTTGCGACGAGGCCCGGTGCCGAAGTAAATTCGAACCAATAAAAATAGTAAACAGCGAATTGCGCCAAAGCAATAATTTAAAACCTATTTAGTGCAGTACTGCTACAGGCACACATTCGACAAATCTAGATCACCTGCGTTGAACACCGGCACAAACCGCACACGGAGTCGGTCGGCTCGTCGGGCTGCTGTGTGTCGGTCGCTCAATCTCCGAGACCTCGTGGTTGGCAAATGGGGGGTAATCTAGGCTAAGTTAAACTATGCTTCAAATCACTCACAAATTAGACCCTGATTTGTGGTGGTACGCAGGGACGACGGTGGTGCCCAACTGAGCCGTTACCACGAAACCACTTGATAAGTTGTAAAATTGCGTTAAATGGTGAAAGGTGAGCAGATAAAATTTCTCAATCAAAAGATCGAGCAAAGCCGGTACATGTTGGCAAAATTGAAGGCTGCGAAGCGTGTAACCTTGAACCACTCTTCTCGGCGCGGAGCGTTTCCACGGCGGCTTATCTGTGGCAGGCCCCAGAAACCCAATGAACACAATTTGTGTCTTTCTCTTTTTCCTTCCCCGCCGCCTGTTCAACCCCGCTCCTCGCCTACATGGAAGTAATTTGTGCATTAAAACAACATGAGCTCACTTTTCATTTTTTTATATGGGTACGACGTCTGGCTTTGCCTCCATTTCGAACCTCTAACTCTCGCTTTGGGAAATTGGACGCTGCGCGCCACTTTTGCGCAGGATAAATTACGAAACAAGTCGTGATGCGCCAGCGAGTTGCTCTCACGTTCAGCTGGTCAACCGCCGGTGGGGAAAGGAATTTTGAACTGTCCAGTGCAACTGGTTAATGGAACTTACCGACCTGGCGATGGGTAGCTAAGTTTATTTTTATTCATTGCCGAACCCCTGAACCGATTACGACAGATTGTGGTGCGTTCGTTCGTTTTGCACTTTGCGCGAGTATCGTCGGTTGGTCGGTGGGAAACCAGAACCGATGGATTTATGAATTTCGCAATGAGGCAACCGCATTCTGCTGACCTCGCAGGTCGGTTGGTCGGTCGCTCGCAGGTTCAGTCACATCACTTTGCGGTCACGAATTAATTGTCTATCTGCGGTTTCGTTTCGGTCCATTTCCAATCGTCGTTCATCATCGGCTTCATCGTTCGAAAGGTGGTGGTAGGTAATGGCATTCGTCTTGGTTTAAATTTCCTTTCGCCGCCGAACTGCGGTGATGCCGGGGTCGGAGGGCTTTGTTTGTCTTTTTTTTAGTTATGCTAACTAACGCAAATCGTTAATTGGGGTAAACATACAAATCGGATCGATGATCTTGCTTTGGGTTGGATGGGTTGCCAATTGTCGTGTGTTAATATAGCGGTTAGAGATGGATGTCAAAAATGGTACAGAAGCTGTGGTAGCAATTCCATCAAAATATGATGCAATGGCGTGCGAAATATTGCAGAAACTGCATCAAGATCAAGTGAATGAACTGTGCGAAATTGGTCACGACTATTGTAGCGAGGATTTCTTAAACAGTTTTCATGAATTATGGCAAGTCAATCAAAAGATTTAGGTTGAATCAGAGTCATGGATTTTTGCAAAGCTGGATTTGTGATTTCGCTTGAGCTCTGAGTGTTGCTTTGTTGAGTTGAATTAATCAAGTACATTTTGCGAAACTTTATTTATATATAGGATCTTTGGTTGATAGACCACACACCGTTGGCTAGAAAAAAAACCCGCGCACATTTTAGCAAAAAAAAATGGAAATACAAAAGTTGATTTAATAGGCTGTTTAGTAAACTATATTTAGATTATATCAAAACAAAGCTTGGATATAAAGACTTTTTTGTTTTTTTATTATTTTGATTATAGAGTTTTAAAACTTAGAGTCATTCGCCTCTTTTCGGGATAGAGAAATCTCATTTGGAAAAATCTCTAAACCACCATCTATGTGCACGGGATGGAAATCGAACCCAGGTGAGCTGCGTACAAGGCAACCGATTTACCAACTACGCTATGCCCGTCTCCTCTTTAAAAACCTAGTTTCATTCAACATATTGTGCTTTTGAAACAATCACGAAATTTTTTTAATATATTTCATGTCAATTTCAGAATGCACTGAGAGTTGTTGCCATGCAGGAAGGTTTCAAAAAAAAAAAATTAGCTAAAGATTCACTGTAATATGTTGTAAAACTTTTTCAAAAATACTAAACCTCTGAAATTAACGATTCCCAATTTTGATTTCGAGCAAATAAGGCACGGGTTATCGTGAATGACATTTACCAAGCAAACAAACGTTTCATTCAGGGCTCCTCGTGTTATAAGGTAGGTATCACCCGTAGACAGATGTTGCCGCAAATTTAACGAAACTTCCGAACTCTTTGACTATCATAATACTAAATCTAGTTATAAGTCAGCGATTATAAACTTTTAACACTATAACAATACGTCATTTAAACATGACGGCGCTGGTGGTTGAGTGGTAAACGTGACCTCCATTCATTCCAGTTGTCCTGGGTTCAATTCCAGCCGAGGTCGTTAAGATTTTTCTGAGGTGAAAAAATCTGTGGTCACGTCTTCCTTCGGAAGTGAAGTAATGCCGTTGGTCCCCGGTCCATGAGTTGATGGATCGATATCTCGTCCAGATAGTGGTGTCACATCTCTGGCGTCGGTAAAGAAGAAGTAGAATCCAACTTCTATACTTACTAACAAATATCCTCCTCCCGTGATACTTGTGGAGTGCACAGTAAATAGTATATAGGGCCTCTAGCAAAAGCAAGTATCGGACTAACAATTCCTTCCCTTTCCTTCCTCGATCTTTGGGGGCCTGGCCGGCGCCGGTATTGATCAATAAACGCTTTAGGATTACCAGGAGTTGCACATATAAAGATGTTTCGCTACTCCCAAGCATAATTATCTACTGACTCCCTGTTCAATTTCAGCTAGTCTAGATCGATAACGGAGTAGCAGCCTGGGGTAGTCGCACAAGCTCAAGCTCAAGCTATAACAATACGTCATTTACACATAATCTGTACGGCATCTACCGAAGATCGAATAAATAAGTAAAAAAAATATTTTGTCTCTGTACCTGCAATGATCGTAGAAATCGATGGGGTGATCTCCGAACCGGGCTTGAAGCGCGAAGACCCGTCGAAGTACGGGGTGGGCTGTTTCAAGGACCCCTCCCTTCCTCTGATGATGATCTCGGAATGCAAGTAGCTGTAGTCAGTAAACAGTGGATGATCTGAGTACAATTTATGCTTTATCAAACTCGATTCGGGTGAGCTTCGCCTGGTCGTCCCATTCTGATTATATCATACTGGATAAGATCCGTTTACCTGTTTACCCGTTTGTATAGCGAAGCGTGAATTGCAAACAGTTAGGCCATACAGTCACTTTTTCGTTAACAAGAAACGGTAAATTTACGTAGAACATGCGGACGATTTTTACGACAAAGAAACTGAAAAGTATATTTTCTGCCAGACACTCTGCATGGTCTTCTGTTATGTCTTGCGCACAAAGTGCATGGGGATAAACGGTCGAAATGTTCTTATGTAGATATGCTAAAAAATACCTACCTACCTGTTCATTCCAAAAATTCCTATGTTCTTTTGGGTCGTATTGAGAATGAATCTGATAATTCACAAGGGAGGACATCTTTTATTAATTCGGGAAGGTCTCCTCCTCCGCTTTCCCTTATAGCCGAAATAAGTTGGTAATTTGAATTCCAAGAAGGAGTACCCAGCTCTTCCAGGAACATTGAAAACTCCCTTTTCGCAAACAGATAGTTAGTCCAGTACTGGACTAATGAAACTGTCTGATATCGTGGATTCAAGTTTCATTGCTTTCAAAATTACGGATACTCTCATAAGCCTTCTGAAAACGTTTCTCCCTACAATAAAAACAACATACAATTCTAACACATGAGAGTAGAGCTCTGATATAGTTGTGAGTGTAGTTCTGATAAAATTCCACAAGTTAGCACAAAGCCTACTTTTAACATTTTGTCGAACATGACAACGTTTGATTAAAGAGTCCACGTATATATGGACGATGAATCAGTCGAAGTGCTGTTGCACGACCTGGCATCATGTACCACCGAACATGTCGATTAGATGCAACATGACAAAATACGTTGCCAATGATACTTGGAGAAATTTCTTCCCAGATATTCCCAATGGGGTTCGTGAGGTGGGAATGAGATTGACAAAACCTATACATTGACATTAATCCTATTCCTTCTTACGGGACCATCACTGGCATGTTTGGTGGCATTATCGCTGTGCACCTACCCAAATCCGTAATATCCGTGCCAGTTCTACAATAAGCTGACACTCTACGGACATCTTTGTGTTGAAACTGGCAAGAAGAATTCTATTGCAGATGGGTAGAAGAATGGGTAAATAACCCGGCACAAATTTAAGAAATATATCGGTGAAGTTTGGTAATTTAAAAAATATATTGGTAAAGTAACTTGATCTCCCTACAAGGACTTTCGAAAACCAACTCTGCAAAAACCATTATTTAGAGACTTGATGTCTTCAGTAAAATTGTTGAGAATGCTATTAAAAACAAATTTCTTTGATTGCTTTAAACAACTTTGCAGAAGGCTGACAAATGTAGGAACTATCTTAAACAGATTTGAAGGATTCTTTCTCAAGCAATTTAATATATGTCCATACCCTAAAAACGTAGAGCATTCAGGTATTCAAGAATGATGTTTGATATATAATTATCAACAACTTTAATGAAGCTTCCATGTCTCTAAATAATGTTTTTTGACAAGTTAATTCTCAGTAACTCATAAATTACGTAACGAAAAAATTGCTCAGAATTGACTTCCCATCCTCCATGTTACAAATTGTCACAATTTCATCTATCCGCTCCGCCCCTGTTACGTAACATATTCTTCAAAAAAAAAACTCTTCAGTAAAAACATGTTTCGTAACTCATTTTTTTTGGTTTTTGACTTAAGTGCCAATTCCTTATTTAGGACTGGTGGTACCCAACGGGGAAAAACGATCGAAAATGGTGAGTGGAGCTAAGCAATCATGTGAAAAAAAATTCCCCCCGGAGGCGAGATTCGAACTAGCAACCTTTGCGACTCCGGCCCAATGCACTAACCCTTATGCTATACCTGGGTATGATGACATCCCAGAAAGAACGTATGATTATCCCACTGGCTCTGTCACCCACCGAAGTACGATGGGTAATGAACTAAAAATTAGACATCGCACGATAATAAAAACCTGGGCCTTGGTATCTAGGGGGGAAATTAAATAGATCATATGTGTTGGGGTGGTCAGCTGCCGTTGTGTGTGATTCTCGCTTTGCAGGCAGTGTACGATCACCGTCGCCAGTGCGATAATCATGTGTTCTTTCTGTGATGTCATCATACCCAGGGATAGCATAAGGGTCACTGCATTGGGCCGGAGTCTCAAAGGCTGCGAGCTCGAATCTCGCCTCTGGGGGATTTTTTTTTACATGATTGCTTAGCTCCACTCACCGTTTTCGATCGTTTTCCCCGTTGGATACCACCAGTCCTATGTTACGTAACATTCTAGCTTGCTCCCCCTCCTCCATATGTCACAACATGTCACAAGTTGTCGCACCCCCTCCGCTCCTAGAAGCATTTGTAAATGGCCTCTTAGTTCTAGGGGGATGTTACACCAAAATCATTTTTCAAGAGATGCACTGCATTATGCTATAAACCTTCTTAGATAATAACAAACTTCCAAATTAAATTTTTCGAAATTATGTTATCTGGACCATAAAACCTATTTGTGGACATTTAGTTCAGTATCCCACTGGGTTGCTATTTTTGTAATCGACGATTAAAATTTTTTCAAATGCTCATAAAAACCGATTCGTTATTTTTCTACTACTTTCCGAAAAACAATACACGATCATGGCACACTCTAGCTGTTGTTTCCGATTTCTCGCGAATGACTAGAAACATATTTTATTAAAACAAAATAAACAACTTTGCTGAAGAGGCCAAATCACTGTGGCTGGTTTGAAAAGAGTTGTGACCGATTTTGTGTTTATTTCTCTCAGTCTAACTTTACTTTGGCCAAAAGTATATTTATATCATACATTATTCTGAAAGTGCTGGATTCTTCATAAATAAATAAATACGTACATAAGTTACGCACTGTTTTTGTTTGAGTATGGCCCTTGTGAAGTCGCGAGAATGGCTAACTGAGCAGGTAGGCGCTTGGTGTTCGAAGATGCTTTCGCTTGCGCGCACGGAGCGTCTAGTGCATCTGCCGGAAAAGAAATTCATTTCTATCCGGTTTATCGCATGAATTTTAGTCTCATGTTATGAAGGAACATTCAATATCTTGCATGGAGAACGCATTGAATCAGTCCAAAAACAATATCTTTCATATGTACTTCGTGGGTTAAACTGCACCGCAATTTCCTTTTCCATCATATGAGACATGCTGCATACCCATTAAAATACAGTCACTTAAAGCACACCGCGAATTTGAATTGATTTGTCTTATCAACGATATTATTCCTCGATACGTACAATTTGCGCGACGGGGTTCAAGGAAGCCGAAAACTGTAATCTTTGAATGGTACAATGCCAGCGGTCACAATCGGATGGGAAAACAGAAAGTCGCCAAATATTCGCGTCAATCGTACAACATGACTACCATATATTTTGCTATGCAACTTTAATATATATTATAAATTCGAAAGAACAGAAATAATGTGTGTATTCCCCAGCTAACTTCTAAAAAAAACTTTTCAAGCAAGCTAGTGGAATACCATTTTGCACCCTATTAAGATAGATGTCTTCCGTTATTAGCAAAGCAAAGCCTACATTGCATTGCTGTTTATTATAGTGAAATTTAGCGGGCGACAACTGTCTTTAGGCAATAAAATTCTCCATGCAATAAAACAGTCAGAGATTCGTCTAATCTAGCTACGCAAAAATATCTCAAGCTGAGAAGTCGTGGAAGCTTCGCAGGATAAACTTCAATTTCCTTATTAATCATTTGGCGGCGTTGCCTTCGGCCTGTTGTCCAATCAGCCTGCTGTTCTAGTCACATTCGACTGGACACCTTTCTGACGCTGCTGGAAATATAGCCGAAAAAATGAAGCAATCACAGTTTTGTACAAATTTTAAATAGCAGCTCATGAATTAAAGAAGGAAAAAATTACAAGTGATTTTTCCACACCCTCCGTAGACACATCAATCGCTTGATAAGCATTTCAATACGTCATGCGCCGAATGACTTCTACTGCTGCTGCTAATTGCTACGAGCAGCTACACCAAAGGCATTAACCTTCCGGCAGTCGCGCTAGTGCACTGAGTGCACGCTGCTCTGAAAACCATTGGCTGCTCGTTCAGTGGGCCATAAGCGCGACTTCCGGAGAGTTAAGGAAGGTCAAAATTAAGGCCAAATATTACTTTTTAATGACGTATTCGGCCTGAAAACCCATTCGACCTAATAACCTATT